>NC_051063.1:180178572-180367195 GCF_004664715.2 Peromyscus leucopus
ATCAAACCTGAGGTGAGTTATTGGGGTTAATGCTGGTAGATCAGAGAGACAGAACAAGCCACAGCTATCTCACCTCGCCGGATCCTCAGCTGGTCTTGTCTCCTCAGACTGGAGGCTTCTGTGTCCTCATCCCAATTGCTCTCAGCTGAACTGCTGCTTAAAAACCTGAATGCTTAACCAGCCAAATGCTTAACCAGCCAAATGCTTCTAGTTTCTGGTCCTCACACCTTATATATCTTTCTTCTTTCTACCACCACTCCCTGGGATTAAAGGCTGGCTTTCTAGGATTAAAGGTGTGTGTCACCATGCTTGGCTATTTCCAATGTGGTCTTGAACTCACAGAGATCCAGAGGGATTTCTATCTCTGGAATGCTAGGATTAAAGGTGTGAGTGCCACCATTTTCTAGCCTTTGTATCTAGTGGCTGTCTGTTCTCTGACCCCAGATAAATTTATTAGAGTACACCATATTTTGGGGAACACAATACCACCACAGGTAGATTCAGTTCAGCAGGTCCAGTTCCCTCCTCCCAGGCTGAGGAAAGTTTCCCTGCATAGGCCCCAGGTTCCAAACAGCCAGCTCATGCACTAAGTACAGGTCCTGGTCCCACTGCCTGGGGGCCTCCCAAACAGTTCAAGCTAATCAACTGTCTCACTTATCCAGAGGTCCTGATCCAGTTGGTGGCTCCTCTGCTGTTAGATCATAGTTCATGTGTTTCTACTAGTTTAGCTATTTGTCCCTCCTCTTTCTTGCCAATTGGACTCCTGGAGCTCTAAGAAGTGGGCTATAGAGCTAAACGATTTACTTATTTTTTATTTATTTATTTATTTTTTTGGTGGCACCTGCCTTTATTTTTTTAAATATATATTTTATTTTACAATACCATTCAGTTCTACATATCAGTCATGGGTTCCCCTATTCTCCCCCCTCCCACGCCCTCCCCTTACCCCAGCCTACCCTCCATTCCCACCTCCTCCAGGACAAGTCCTCCCCTGAGGACTGCGATCAACCTGGTAGACTCAGTCCAGGGAGGTCCAGTCCCTTCCTCCCAGACTGAGCCAAGTGTCCTTGCATAAGCTCCAGGTTTCAAACAGCCAACTCATGCAATGAGCACAGGACTTGGTCCCACTGCCTAGTTGCCTCCCAAATTGATCAATCCAATCAACTGTCTCACCTATTCAGAGGGCCTGATCCAGCTGGGGGCCCATCAGCCTTTGGTTCATAGTTCATGTGTTTCCATTCATTTGGCTATTTTTTTTCAATAATTGAGTAAAACTGAAATTTATTATAAGCCACAGTCGTCCTAGGGACCTCCATGCTATATATATAGCCTCTATGGTTCTATGGGTTGTGGTCTGATTGTTCTTTATTTTATATCTAGAATCCACCTATGAGTGAGTACATACCATAACTGTCTTTCTGGGTTTGGGTTACTTCACTCAGGATAATTTTTTTCTAGTTCCATCCATTTGCCTGCAAATTTCATGCTTTCATTGTTTTTCTCTGCTAAGTAGTACTCCATTGTGTATATGTACCACATTTTTTTCATCCATTCTTCCGTTGATGGGCATCTAGGTTGTTTCCAGGTTCTGGCTATTACAAATGGTGCTGCTAGAACATAGCTGAGCATGTATCTTTATGGTATGAATCAGCATTCCTTGGGTATATGCCCAAGAGTGGGATGGCTGGGTCTTGAGGTAGTTCGATTCCTAATTTTCTGAGAAACCGCCATACTGATTTCCACAGTGGTTGTACAAGTTTACATTCCCACCAACAGTGGAGGAGCGTTCCCTTTGCTCCACATCCTCTCCAACATTGGTTGTCATTGGTGTTTTTGATCTTAGCCATTCTAACAGGTGTAAGGTGGTATCTCAGAGTCGTTTTGATTTGCATTTCTCTGATGATTAAGGATGTTGAACATTTCTTTAAATGTCTTTCAGCCATTTGTAGTTCTTGTTTTGTGAATTCTCTGTTTAGCTCTTTAGCCCATTTTTTAATTGGACTGTTCAGTACTTTGATGTCTAGTTTCTTGAGTTCTTTATATATTGTGGAGATCAATCCTCTGTCAGATGTGGGGTTGGTGAAGATCTTTTCCCAATCTGTTGGCTGTCTTTTTGTCTTATTGACTGTGTCTTTTGCCCTACAAAAGCTTCTCAGTTTTGAGAGGTCCCATTTATTAATTGTTGTGCTCAGGATCTGTGCTGTTGGTGTTTTATTTAGGAAATGGTCTCCGGTGCCAATGAGTTCAAGAGTGCTTCCTATTTTCTTTTCTATTAAGTTTAGTGTAACTGGATTTATGTTTAGGTCTTTGATCCACTTGGACTTGAGTTTTGTTCATGGTGACAGATATGGATCTATTTGTAATCTTTTACATATTGACATCCAGTTATGCCAGCACCATTTGTTAAAGATACTTTCTTTTTTCCATTGTATAGTTTTGGCTCTTTTGTCAAAAACCAGGTGTTCATATGTGCATGGATTAATATCAGGGTCTTCAATTCAATTCCATTGGTCCGTATGTCGGTTTTTATACCAGTACCAAGCTGTTTTTATTACTATAGCTCTATAGTAGAGTTTGAGGTCAGGGATGGTGATGCCTCCAAGGGTTGCTTTATCATATAGGATTCTTTTAGCTATCCTGGGTCTTTTGTTTTTCCATATAAAGTTGAGTATTTTTCTTTCCAAGTCTGTGAAGAATTGTGTTGGGATTTTGATGGGGATTGCATTGAATCTGTAGATTGCTTTTGGTAAGATTGCCATTTTTACTATGTTAATCCTACCTATCCACGAGCATGGGAGATCCTTCCATTTTCTGATATCTTCTTCAATTTCTTTCTTTAGAGATTTAAAGTTCTTATCAAAAAGGTCCTTCACTTGTTTAGTTAATGTTATCCCAAGGTATTTTATATTGTTTGTGGCTATTGTAAAGGGTGATGTTTCTCTGACTTCTTTCTCAGCCCTTTTATCATTTGTGTATAGGAGGGCTACTGATTTTTTTGAGTTGATCTTGTATCCTGCCACTTTACTGAAGGAGTTTATCAGCTGTAGGAGTTCCCTGGTAGAGTTTTTGGGGTCACTTATGTATACTATCATATCATCTGCAAATAGTGAAAGTTTGACTTCTTCCTTGCCAATTTGTATCCCTTTGATCTCCTTTTGTTGTCTTATTGCTCTTAGCTAGAACTTCTAGTACTATATTGAATAAATATGGAGAGAATGGACAGCCTTGTCTTGTTCCTGAATTTAGTGGTATCGCTTTGAGTTTCTCTACATTTAATTTGATGTTTGCTGTTGGCTTGCTATGAATTGCTTTTATTATGTTTAGAGATGTTCCTTGTATTCTTGATCTTTCTAAGACCTTTATCATGAAGGGGTGTTGGATTTTGTCAAATGCTTTTTCAGCATCTAAGGAGATGATCATGTGTTTTTTTTCTTTCAGTTTGTTTATATGGTGTATTACATTGACTGATTTTTGTATGTTGAACCATCCTTGCATCCCTGGGATGAATCCTACTTGGTCGTGATGGATAATTGTTTTGATGTATTCTTGGATTCGGTTTGCCAATATTTTGTTGAGTATTTTTGCATCAATGTTCATGAGGGAGATTGGTCTGTAGTTCTCTTTCTTTGTTGCATCTTTGTGTGGTTTGAGTATCAGGGTAATTGTAGCCTCATAAAAAGAGTTTGGTAGTGTTCCTTCTGTTTCTATTGTGTGGAACACTTTGAAGAGGATCGGTATTAGTTCTTCTTTGAAAGTCTGGTAGAATTCTGCACTGAAACCATCTGGTCCTGTGCTTTTTTTGTTTGGGAGACTTTTGATAACTGTTTCTATTTCCTTAGGGGTTATTGGTCTATTTAAATGGTTTATCTGGTCTTGATTTAATTTTGGTATGTGGTATTTATTCAGAAAATTGTCCATTTCTTCCTGGTTTTCCATTTTTGTGGAGTACAGGTTTTTGAAGTATGATCTGATGATTCTCTGGATTTCCTCGTCTGTTGTTATGTCTCCCTTTTCATTTCTGATTTTGTGAATTTGGGTGCTCTCTCTTTGCCTTTTGGTTAATTTGGCTAGGGGTTTGTCTATCTTGTTGATTTTTTCAAAGAACCAACTCTTTGTTTCATTGATTTTTTGTATTGTTCTCTTGTTTTCTATTTTGTTGATTTCAGCCCTCAATTTGATTATTTCCTGGCGTCTATTTCTCCTGGGTGAGTTGTTTCTTTTTGTTCTAGAGCTTTCAGTTGTGCTGTTAATTCATTGGTATGGGATTGCTCCATCTTCTTCATGTGTGCATTTAGAGCTATGAATTTTCCTCTTAGCACTGCTTTCATAGTGTCCCATAAGTTTGGGTATGTTGTACTTTCATTTTCATTGAATTCTAGGAACTCTTTAATTTCTGTCTTTATTTCTTCCTTGACCCATTGATGTTTCAGATGGGCATTATTTAGTTTCCATGAGTTTGTGGGTTTTCTATAATTTTTGTTGTTGTTGAGGTCTAACTTTAAGGCATGGTGGTCTGATAAGATACAGGAGGTTATTCCAATTTTTTTGTATCTGTTGAGATTTGTTTTGTGTCCAAGCATGTGGTCAATTTTTGAGAAGGTTCCATGGGGTGCTGAGAAGAAGGTATATTCTTTTGTGTTAGGATGGAATATTCTGTAGATATCTATTAGGTCCATTTGAGTCATAACATCTGTTAGGTTCTTTATTTCTTTGTTAAGTTTCAGTCTGGTAGATCTATCTTTTGGTGAGAGTGGTGTGTTAAAATCTCCCACTACTAATGTGTGGGGTTTGATGTGCGTTTTAAACTTTAGTAGTGTATCTTTTATGATGTGGGTGCTTTTGTATTTGGAGCATAAATGTTTAGAATCGAGACTTCATCTTGGTGGATTTTTCCTGTGATAAATATGTAATGTCCATCCTGGTCTCTTTTGATTGATTTTAGTTTGAAGTCTATTTTATTAGATATTAGGATAGCTACACCAGCTTGTTTCTTAGGTCCATTTGCTTGGAAAGCCTTTTCCCAGCTCTTTACTCGGAGGTAGTGTCTATCTTTGAAGTTAAGGTATGTTTCTTGTATGCAGCAGATGGATGGGTCCTGTTTTCTTATCCATTCTGTTAGCCTGTGTCTTTTTATAGGTGAGTTGAAACCATTGATATTGATGGATATTAATGACCAGTGATTGTTAATTCCTGTTATTTTTTTTGTGGTTGTGTTGTGTTGTCCTTCTGTGGTGTATATTGGTATGGGATTATCTATTGCTTGATTTTTCATGGATGTGTTTAGCTTCTTTGGGTTGGATTTTCCCTTCTAGTGCTTTCTGTAGGGCTGGGTTTGTGGACAGGTATTGATTAAATCTGGTTTTATCCTGGAATATTTTGTTTACTCCGCCTATGGTGATTGAGAGTTTTGCTGGGTATAATAGTCTGGGTTGGCATCTGTGATCTCTTAGTGTCTGCATTCGATTTGTCCATGATCTTCTAGCTTTCATAGTCTCTATTGAGTAGTCTGGTGTTATTCTGATGGATTTGCCTTCATATGTTACTTGGTCTTTTTCCTTTGTGGCTCTTAATATTTTTTCTTTGTTCTGTGTGTTTAGTGTTTTGATTATTATGTGGCGAGGGAACTTTTTTTTTGGATCCAGCCTATTCGGTGTTCTGTAAACTTCTTGTATCTTCATAGGTATTTCTTACTTTAGGTTAGGAAAGTTTTCTTCTATGATTTTGTTGACTATATTTTCTGTGCCTTTGAGTTGGTATTCTTCTCTTTCTTCTATCCCTATTATTCTTAGGTTTGGTCTTTTCATGGTGTCCCAAATTTCCTGGACATTTTGTGTTATGACTTTTTTGTCTTTAGTGTTTTCTTTGACTGACAAATCTATTCTATCTATTGTCTTCAGTGTCAGAGATTCTCTGTTCCATCTCTTGCAATTGGCTGGTTATGCTTGTTTCTGTAGTTCCTGTTCGTTTAGTCAGGATTTCTATTTCCAGCATTCCCTCAGCATGTATTTTCTTTATTGTCTCAAATTCATTTTTCAGATCTTGGAATGTTTCTTTCATCTGTTTAATTGCTTTTTCTTGGCTTGATTTGATTTCTTCGCATTTTTTTGTTCGTTTTTTCTTCCATTTCTTTAAGGGAGTTTTTTATTTCCTCTTTAATGGAGTTTTTCATTTCCTCTTTAAGGGAAGTTTTCATTTCCTCTTTAAGGGAGTTTTTCATTTCCTCTTTAAGGAAAGATTTTATTTCCTCTTTAAGGTAGTTTTTCATTTCCTCTTTAAGGAAAGTTTTTATTTCCTCTTTGAGGGAATGTTTTATTTCTTCTTTAAGGGCCTCTATCATCTTCTTAAAGTCATTTTTAGGGTTGATTTCTTCTGTTTCTTCTGTCATGGTATGTTTAGGTCTTGTAGGTGTAGAATCACTAGGTTCTGATGTTGCCATATAGGTCTTTATGTTGTTGCCTGTATTTTTGCACTGGCGTCTACTCATCTCTTCCTCTGTGCGGTGCAGGTGGTATCTGTGTCTGAGAGTGCCTCTCTTGTTCTAATTTTTTTTTTTTTTTTGGTTTTTCGAGACAGGGTTTCTCTTGTGTAGCTTTGCACCTTTCCTGGAACTCACTTGGTAGCCCAGGCTGGCCTCGAACTCACAGAGATCCGCCTGCCTCTGCCTCCCAAGTGCTGGGATTAAAGGCATGCGCCACCACCGCCCGGCTTATAATTTTTAGTCTTGGTTTAGTAGGGGTTCTTGGTTAAATTGGTGCTATTAGGGTATTTCTTCAGTGGCAGCTGATTTCGATCGGTGAATTATATACTTATGATTCTGGTGATCTGGTTTGGTGTCTGGGTAGCACCTTCTTCTGTGTTCCCAGGTCACGTTTTGTTCATTTGTCAACTCCTCAGCTGATCTTGTTTCTTCAGACTTTAAACTGTAGGCATCTGAATCCTCTCCCAGATGGGTTTCAGCTGAGCAGGGTAGTCTCACCAACACCTCCAAGTTGTTGGGTTTCACAGGATCAGCAGCTGGGCCCTGGGTTTTCCTCAGAGGGCGTGTTCAGATTCGTTCTGGTTCCGACCCATGGAGATAGCTTCTTCCCCAGGTGTTGGGGTTAGGCGCCGGGTCTGAATGTCCCTGTCAGCCGCTGCCGCTGGGCCTCTCTACCTCCGGGGGCCGCTGCCACAGGCTTACCTGTGTCTGCTTGTCTCTGCCGCCGGGCCAGATTTACTTATTTTTATTTTTTATGTATGTGTGTTTTGGTTTTATGTATACATATGTATTACATGTGTGCCTAGAGCCCATAGAAATCTGAAGAGGGCATTGGATTTCCTAGAACTGGAGTTTCAGATGGTTTTTAGCTGCCATGAGACTTCTTAGTATTGAACCTAGATCCTCTGAAAGAGTGGTACGTACTGTTAGCTACTGTACCATCTCTATAGATTTTATCATTATTGTTATTATTATTAATATTTTGTGTGTGTGTGTGTGTGTGTGTGTGTGTGTGTGTGTGTGTACCCAACATCAGTACCATTCTTCTCATCTTTATGTCAGAGGACAACTTTTAAGAGTCAGTTCCTTTCTTCTAATATGTTGGTTCTGGGGATTAAACTCAGGTTTCTAGGCTTGGTGTCAAACACCTTTACCTGCAGAGACATCTTCCCAGTCCACAGAGAAAACAAAGCAACCAACAAAACCAAAAGCACAACTTAAGAGTAAGCTCTCCTGGCTGTAGGTACTAGAGTCTAGGCAATTGGGCTCATGCCACTTGCTCCCATCTACCCTCTGGATGTTCCCTCAAGGGTGGCCATATATGACAATTATCTCTTCAGTTCATAGGTTTAAGAGGTGAGTTGAGAATAATTTCTCCATTTAAGGTGAAGAATTCAATGACTTTTATCTTAGCGTGATTACCACAATTGATTTAAGAATGTTTTCATCTTCCTGTAAGAGGCTAACCCCTTCAAGCCCATTGGTACCACATCCCATCATCCCTACCCAGAGACAACCTCTATTCTCCTTTCTGTCTCTGTGGATTTGACATTTTTGGTCCTTTCAGATGACTGAATCACACTCTCAGCAGCTATCTGGCCTGGCCTCTTTCACTGAGAATGTCTTCAAGGTTCATCCATGTTGTAGCAAGAGCCAGCATTTCTTTCCTTATGAATAATTATAATTGCTTGTATGCAAAGGCCATGTTTTGCTTATCCACTTATCAGTTCATATACCTTTGATTATGAAATATGCTCATGTGTTTGAAGACTTAGCCCTCACCCCAAGCTGTGGGCCTGTATTAGAAGGTTATGCAACCTTGAGGAGCCTGGCCAGTGTAGATGGTTGGGCCTTAGGGTTTAATACTATGGTCCCACTTCCTGTATGTTCTTTGCTTCCTGTTCCATAAAGAATGAGGATTCCCAGGTACACATCTATCTCCACGGAGCCATATGCTGATATGTGTACACTGTCTCATGGCTTGTACTTTTTTAATCCCTGAGCCTAAAGCTACCCTTCTTCATTAAAATTGCTTCTTGTCAGGTATTTCTCTCACACCAATGAGCAATCACTACTAGAGCTGGTTCCTCTTTAGAGCTTTCATTCATGTTATTTCTATGAATATTTGAGTATAGGATTTTTTCTGTCCATATAATTTTGGTTATCATAGGAATGTAGATAAAATTGCTGGGTCAAATGGCAATTCTGTTGAACTATTTAATCAATCATTAAAATGTTAATTAGCTTTTCCTTGCTGAGACAGACATACCTGAGAGAAACAGCTTAACAGAGGAAAGATTTATTCTGGCTTAGTTTCTGAAGTTTCACACTTTTGTGATCTGATACCATTGTTTCTGGGCCTGTGGTAATCCAGAGCTTCATGGCAGAAGTGTGTAGTGGGACGGACACCCCAGTGGTCAGGAAGCAGAGACATAGGGTGTGGGAGACACACTACATCCACCAGGACACAGCCCCAGAGATCTGGATCCACCTACCTACTTTCCATGGGGTCTATAAAATGCCACCACTATGACTCCATTAAAGGACTAACCATTGATCTGGTCAGAGCCCTCAGGATGCAGTTACTTCCTAGAGGCCCATGTACTGGAAACCAAGTCCCCACATGTGAACCTTCTGGTACTATCTCAGATTCAAACCATAATAGTCACTTCAAGAACTGTGATGTGGCTCTGTTGCTAGAGCACTTGTCTAGCACACACAAGGCCCTGGTTCTAAACTGTAGTGTTCCTGTAATATAGCAGTCAGGAGGTGGAACAGGAGGATCCAGTGTGCCATGTTATCCTTAGCTATATACTGAGTTTGAGGCCAGTTGAGACCCCCTTCTCTCTCTCTCTCTCTCTCTCTCTCTCTCTATATATATATATATATATATATATATATATATATATATATATATATGTGTGTGTGTGTGTGTGTATAAATATATACACGTACACACATGTATACATACATACACAAATGTATATCTATATTCATGCTTTACATTAACATAAGTATTGTATGAAGATTCTGATTTAAATCTATTTGCTTTTCGCTATGAAGTCTCTAAATTTGAGTAAATTCCAGTCTCTTTGAATGTCTCACATTTGTTAATTTTTTTTATAAGATGGGCTTTCCCCTCTCCCTTGAAACTGGATTGTGTAATCCACAGAACTGTATTCAAGGACTTACCTATCACCACTCTAGTGCAAATTCTCACTAAAGTGCTTCTGAATTTGAGGTTTCTGTAAAGTTTGTAATTTTGTTTCTTGAGACACAGAGTCTTACCCTAAAGACCTAGGTGGCTTAGAACTAACTACGTAGAACATGCTGGCCATGAAATTGCATTTACATTCTCATGCCTCAGCCTCCCAAATGTTACATTACAGGTATGCTTCACCATGCCCCGCTGTAAGGCAGAATTAATCAATGTATGTGTATGTGTTTCCATGAGTGTATGCTTCTCTCTGTCTCTGTCTCTGTCTCTGTCTCTGTCTCTGTCTGTGTGTGTCTCTCTTTCTCTCTCTCTACATCTATGTGCATGCAAGTGTGTGTGTGTGTGTGTGTGTGTGTGTGTGTGTGCAAGTGTACGAAGCTCTGCATAGGTGTGGAGGCCATTAGAGGCCATCTGGTGGCCTACTTCATCAATCTCTACCTATCACTTTGAGGTAGAATCTCTCCATTAACCTAGGGCCCATGTTTCCTTGGCTATGGTGGAAACAAGTAAGTTACATCTAGCCTCCTATGTGCACCCTTTTTGGAGCTGAGGTTACAGCCATTAAAGGGATGCCCAACTTGTTATGTGGGTACTGGGATCTGAGCTCCTATCCTTATGATTTTGCAGACAGTGCTTTTAACTACTGAGGCATGTCTCCATTCCATCTCATTTAGGGATATTTTAATGATTAGAAACCTCATTTCTTACTCTGGGTATGATGACATGCACAAGAGAAAGCTTCATTTATGTCATTGGTGTTTTGTGTGTGTGTGTGTGTGTGTGTGTGTGTGTGTGTGTGTTGAGACAACAATTCTCCATGTAATCCAGGCAGCCTGGAACTCTTGTTCCTTTTTTTGTGATTCCTAAGTGCTGTGAAATAGCATGACCAGAGCAGAAACTTGATGTATTGAACTTACCTTAAGAACTTCTAGTTTTTGAACTTGTTGGGCTGCCCAATAAGATTTAGTTGAATTTGAATTTCAGGAACTGTAGAGATGTTTCAGAGGTTAAGAGTACTTACTGGCTGCTCTTCTAGTGGATCCAAATTCAATTCCCAGCACCTACATGGTGACTCACAGTTATGTGTAGCTCCATTTCCACCAATGGGACTCCTTCTGTCTTCCAAGGGCACCAGACACACATGTGATGCACAATCATACATACAATCAAAACATTCATGCATGGAAAAAAGTAAATATTTGAATATCAATGAAACAATGAATTTATAGTCAAACTTATTCTCAATATTTCCATTAAACTATAATTTGTCATTAGTTAAAAATGTGTGTGTAATTGGATATGTTTATAAAAATGATCATTGTTTATAATCAAACTGAACTAGGTATCTTCTATTTTATTGGAGAGCCTGGCAGGACCACCTGCATGAGATTGAGTAAGCCTTATCCCTCCATATAAACCAACAAGATGCTAGGGCCTCTGTGTTAAGACAATAAAACTTTTATAGATCTTGTAGAGGCAGGAGAAGGGTTTGCACTCATACTCTGAGGCTGAGCAGCTACATTCTGTGCCCCTTAAAACAAACAGACACAGGTTCCCCACTTGTCACATCTCCAAGAACTCTCTCTTTTGAGAACATGGTACCATCTCTTCCTTGACAACATGTCAAACCAGACTCCTATTTGTCTGAAAACTGGAAAATCTCACTGTGTTGGTCTGATATGAGCTGATTGTTATTCTTGCAGGTTGGTTCCTGCCAGGAACTGATTGTTTCATATCAGTGACAGTGAGATGGCTGATGGGGTAAAGCTGCTAGCCAAGCATGATGATGTGAGATTTGGCCTCTGTGATCGACATGGTGGAAGAAGAGACTCAGTTCCCACAATTTGTCTTCGGACCTCTATACATGTACTATCTCACCACACACTACACCACACACACACACACACACACACACAAAGACACACACACACACACACACACACACACACACACACACACGAAATTACAAAAGAAGAACATAACAGTTGGTTGCAAACCAGAGAGTCAGACCAGTCCAAGCTGAGGTGCAAGAATGAAATATTAGGGGGCAGGTGAAGGACAGATGCTGAGAGCAGAGGAGGTAAAGCTATGGTTCTGGGCTTCATTGCAGAAGACACAGGGCTGTGTCAGGGATGATCAGACAGTGAGGGGCACACAGCTGCTTATAGAACCAGCACAATTCTCAAATCAGGATGCTCAAGTCCTTCCCTGGAAATTATTTAAGTTTTAAAATTTAATACACTTTCATGTGTATGTATATGTCTGTGTGAGTCTGTGCTACAGATGCAGGAGGAAGCCAGAAGAGGGTATCAGATTTCCTGGACCTGAGTTACAGGACAATGTGAGCCCTCTGATATGGGTGCTAGGAAATGAACTTGGGTATTCTCCAAAAACAATAAGGGCTCTTAACTGCAGAAGCATGTGTCCATCCTCTTCCTTCCCCCATTTAAACCAGACAATCAGCCCATGCTTAAGTCCAGATCTCATCCATTTTGCTATTACCTTGTTCTTCCGTGACAGGTCAGTTACGCAGCCTCACTACCCAGCCTCAGTGACAAGATCCAGTTCCCATCTTTCCTGCGAACCGTGACTAGTGACCTCACATCCTGCCTTGCAGTGACCCAGCTGATAATTCACTTTCAGTGGTCCTGGGTGATCATTCTGGCCTATGATGATGACTTTGGGCAGCAGGCTAGCTCTCTGGCCACTCAGGAGCTGAGTACAGCTCGTGTGTGCATTGAGTACACCCTCCATGTTCCTTCCCATGAGTCCCTGGAGAAGATTGAGGAGATTGTCCAGAAGATGCAAAAATCCACAGCCAGGGTTGTTCTGGTTTTCCTAAGCAGTTCTAATTTTGAGCTCATCCTGTATGGGTTACTGGATGTCCCTGTCTCAGGCCAGGTCTGGGTCAGCAAGGACATTCTTCACATGGTGCTCACCATCACCATTCCAGGCATTTCCAAGGTATTGTACAGCACATTTGGCCTTCTGTATCACAGCAGCAGGGCAATTGGCTTCCCTGAGTTCCTTGCTAACCTGCGCCCCAGCCAGACCCCAGAAGACATGTTTATAAAGAAGTTCTGGGAGTTCACCTTTGATTGTACATGGCCCCACCAGAGCAGCACAGTGACAGAGGATGTCCAGTTGTGCTCAGGGAATGAGAGTCTGAAAAGCAAGCAGTATCCTTTTGCAGAAGTGAGTAAAATTGATGCTGCTTACACAGCTGTCTACAGCATTGCACATGCCCTGCAAGACATGATAACCCATGGGCACCAGGATGGGAAAGTTACAGACTCTCAGGACTTCCAGTCCTGGCAGGTGAGATAGACATGTGTGGAGTGGGTGATTCAGGTATGTTTGGGGAAGAGGACATTGGTTCCAACTAGGGTATAGAGGTGAAGCTGACTGCATGCTTCAGCAAGGATGCCTCCTACTTGCAACTGAGAGGCATCTTAGAAGGAACAATGGACAAGGATTCCATGCTATGTGTGTGATCTCAGATGAGTTCTGTCCTTGTGGCTTGCCTAACTATGCAAATACAGGATGCCTAATAAAATTAACATTTCACATAACAGTAAATAGATTGTTTAGTGTCACAAATTTAAGCTTTGGTAAACAGTGGATGACTTTTAGCATAGGCATGCTGCAAAATCAGAATTTTTAACAGATATCCAATGCCATTTATTTATTTTTTATTTTTTGATATATGGTACATATATGCAGGAACATGTGTGTGAGCATGGAGACACATGTGATGGGGAGCACACTCATATGTACAATATGTGGGAAGGTCTAGGATGATGAGACCTTTCAATCCTCTTCTATCTTGCTTTGGGGCAGAGTCTTTTACTCAAACTCAGAACGTGTTGATGTGTCGAGTCTTGCTAGCCACCTTGTTCTGGGCATCTCCTGTCTCCACCTTCTGAGGATGTAAGTAGAGATTGGCTGCCACATTCACATTTACATGCATTCTGTATATTTGAAGGCTGATTCTCAAGCATTTCTGACTTGTTTTTTAATCATGGAGCCATCTCCTAAGCCCTTATTTATTTTTCTATTTTAGGAGTATTGATAATTTCATACATTTATCTATTTTGGCCATTTTGCCCTGAGTCTTTACTTGTCTTTAAATTTGTCTGGTCTGTCTGTCTATCCATTCGTTATCTATCTATCTATCTATCTATCTATCTATCTATCTATCTATCTATCATCTATCTATCAATCTATAAAGCTATATATCTGTTTATCTCATCCAAGGCACTTATGTTAGCAAAAGTCATGATGTGTAAGAGGACCCCTGGAAGACATGTTGCTCACTGATGAGATAAACAGTGAGAATCATAGCCAAGGAGGGGGTATGGTTTCATTACCGAAACTCGGATGACCTGAATTTCCTCTATGTGCCTGGTGAAGATCCATATAGTTGTAAACCAGAAGGAGAGTGATAGTTGTTGGCATTTTGACTGTGGGTGACAGACTAAAATTTACAGGAAGCCAGGCTTGGAGGCCCATGCCTGTCATCCTAGCACACAGGATATTGAGGCCATCTTGGACTACAAAGCAAGATTCTGCCACAAAATTAAAATATGTGAGTGTTGAAATGTCTGTGTATACTCTATGATGAAGATATAAAGTAAGTTGAGTGAGGAGCTGGTGAAGTGAAGTGAAAGGCAGGAAAAGTTGTCTTTGTATGGAAATATCTGAGTTTCAGACAAGAGGGTGAGAAGTCTCACCATGGCTAGAAGTGTTGCATTGCAGATGGCAGGGTTAGCATGTGTCAAGACCCTAGAATGGAGGCAAAGAAGAGCATTATGGGTGGGAATGATGCATAATTGGAGACTGTTTGGAGTGAATGGGTGGTCTAGGTGATCTGGAGCCAGTCTGCGGAAGTCCTGCTAGGATTTGGAGTCTACTGAGTGTGATGGGAAAACTGAGGACAGTAGTACACAGCCAAAAGAGACCCTGGAGCAGAAACCACATTGTCATGTTTTTGGGTTGAATTTTAAGGCTGTTGAGGTGGCTCATTGGGTAAAGGCACTTGTCTCCAAGCATAAGTTGGATTCTGAGTCCCCCATGGCAGCAGGAGAGAACATTCCTGAGAGTTGTTCTCTGGATTACTCAATATGAGTGAGCTACACACACACACACACACACACACACACACACACACACACACACACACCATACTAGGTTTAAAAATTATCTTGATTAAAATATTATTTATTATTACTTTATTAAAGCTAAAAAATATTTGTGAGTCCTGAAAATATCACAGGTCCTTGATCTTCCCCATGCCCAATGGGACCAGTCCATGGTTGAAGTGACTCTGTATCATTGCACAGGTGAATGGTATGTGCTATTTTCAACAAAACTCCAGACCTGCCCTAGCTAGTGTACAATGTCTCCCTTCTGTTTTCAGCTGCTTCAAGCCCTCAGGAAGGTACACTTCAAGACTCCTGATGGAAATGAAATTATATTTGATGCTAATGGAGATTTGGTGACAAAATTCGACATTCTCCAAGGGCAGAAGACCCCTGAGGGTGTATTTCACTTGGTCCATGTAGGCATGATAGACCCTCAAGTCTCTTTGGGGAACAAAATGAAGTTCCATTTGATGGAGGATATTCATGTGAGTTGCCTGAATGCAGAGATGACTCTTGTCCGAGTCTGTTAAAATCAGAGGGAAAATCCAAGTCTAGGATTCCTCATCTCCATTTTTGCATGAAGTAGATGTAGCCCTAGATTGGGCCAGTCAAGGATAGCTGGCTATGCTGTTTACCTCCTAAGTGATCTTGCATGATCTTGATTCACAAACAAAAATGAAAATATAAAAGCTGGTATTGGGAGATGGCTCAGTGGTTAAAGTGTTTGTATGCAGGTATAAGAACCAGACTTTGGATCTCCAGAACACTTGTACACGATGAATGGGCAGTGTGGCTCACCTGTAAGTTCAGTCTTGGAAGGTGGAGACAAGGAGATGCATAAAGCAAACTTGCTAGTAAGACGAGCCATATCAGTGAAGTCTGGGTTTTACTTTGAGCCTCTGCCTTAATGAATACAGTGGAAAAGAAGTTAAGGATGATTCCCAACTTTAACCTTGGTCTTCCACATATATTTGTCATTTAAGAACATGAACCCACATGGATGTACAAGTGCACATACAAATATTTACACCATATACACATATAAAAATAAGGTTGGGGAGAACATAAAAGACATACAAAATAGAATGAGTATCTGCAGCTGGTGCTCCTTTGGAAGTATTTTTAGTGTCTGTGTTCAGGACCTGCTCTGAGATGAGGATGATAGTGACACATTAATTTAAAATCTTCCCATGGTCCATCTGGGACATGGGATCAACAGACACTCAGTGTACTTGTTGTGTTAATATTTTTTCACCCACTAAGAAAAATACCTGAGACACAGTTTGAAGTGAGGAAAAGTTTTAATTGTCTCCTGGTTTGAGAGATTCACTTTCAGATGTATCCACTTCTTTGTGTGTATGTGTGCTTGAGGCAGTATGTCATGTATGGCAGCAGGCATGTGTGGTGGAAGAGGTTGCTCTGTTCATGGGGCACAGGTAGGGAAGGTAGGGAGCCAGAGAGATTAGATAGGTAAATAAGTTACATCTTACCAGTGCATAGCCTCAGTGTCCCATTACCCCCAACTAGATCCCATGTTCTATTTCCAATGTGTAGAATAATTAGTCAGTTTATTAAACCACTGAGGAATTAATCCATTGATTATGTCAGAGGCATTGTCTTGCTTAGGGTTTCTATTGCTGTGAAGAGACATCATGACCACAGTATCTCTTATAAAGTAAAAGCATTTAATGAGGTGGCTTACATTTTCCCAGGTTTACTTGGTCCATTATCATCCTTATGGGACATGGTGGCATGCAGGCAGAACTGGTGCTGGAGAAGGAGCCAAGAGTCCTATGTCTTGACCTGTAGGCAACAGGAAGTGAACTGGGTCACTGGCTGTGGCTTGAGCATAGATGAGACCTTAGAGTCCATCTCTAGTGTCACACTTCCTCTAACAAGGCCACACCTACTCCAACAAAGCCACATCTCCTAATAGTGCCCACTCTCTATGAGCTTATGGAGGCCTATTATGTTCAGACCACCAAATTTCACTCCTTACCACTCTATGCTTGTAAAATTATCATAATGCAAGTGCATTGAGTCTAATTTCCAAAGTTCTCACTGTCTATCATAGTTGAAACAATGTTTAAATGTCCAAAGTTCAGAGTCTCTTCTGAGATTCATGCAGTCTCTTAACTGTAATCCCCTATAAAATTAAAGTAAAAAAACAGATCACACTCTTCCAACATATAATGGCACAGGATGTACATTATTGCTCCATATGTATAAAATGTATCATAGTGGGGAAATAGTGGACCAAAGCAGGACAGATGACCAGGTGGGAAAACTCTAAACTCTGCATATTTATGTCAGTTGTTAATACGGTCCTCAAACTCCAACTCCTTTCATCTATGTTAACTGCAACACGCTTCTCATTCTTTTGCTGGTTCCACTCCCTGTTAGTAGCTCTCAACAGCAGGTGTTCCATGGCTCTGGCATTTCCAAAATCTTGGGGACTTCAAGGCAATTCAGGCTTTATCTTCAAAGCTTCATGCAATGACCTCTTTAGGCCTCCATTCAGGGACTCCCAGGACACATGCCTTGCCTCAGCATCTTTCCAGAGTCTCAGAGGCAATTTCCATAACCCTTTGCTTCTCGCCTAAGAGCCAGAACCATGTAGCCAGACTGCCAAGTTCTGTTGCTTACTGGGACTGGAACATGGCCCTCTCATTCAATTACATCTTTATCAGCTTTCTGTTTTTGATGGTTTTCTTCACTGCTTAACTTAGGCTGTCCTGAAACTGGACCTGCAGACTAGGCTGGCCTCAAAGTCAGAGATCCACCTGCATCTGCCTGCTGATTTCTGGGACTAAAGGTGTGCACCACATACCTGACTTTAAGTTTTTCTCTAATTCTTTTTCACAAGTTGGAAATTTAGCTGAGAGGGGTCTTGCCCTGTGGTCACCAATCCCTTTATTCCATTTCTTAATCTGTTTATCACCCTGAACTCAGGACTTAGCTCCATTCCAGTTCCTGGTGTTCCTTTTCTCCTCAAACTTTACATTTTGTATTTTTCCTTGCTCTGTTTGTTGCTTTTCATTATAAATCTGTCTTAGAGTTAACACTACCAACCACACAACACAGTCTATATTTGGCTGTATTGAAATTTCTTCTGCCAACGAAATTAATCCAACACACTTCACTTTAGCCTCAGGCAGACCCTTTGGACAAGAGCAAAAAGCAAACATACTCTTCAACTAATTATCACAAGAACAATCTCTAGGCCACACATTAGTATTCTTCTCTTCTGAAACTTCTTGAGCAATGCCCACTGTTAATCTAATTACACTTAGCACCTAGGTCTCTACGCTCCTACTAGAATGGCCAAGCAAGCACCACTTAAAACTTTCTACTGCTTTTCTAATCGACTTTCCCATGGTCCATATTTTTTCAAACAATAACATGATCAGGCCTATCACTTCAATACTTCAATACCCAGTCCCAGTACTCAATTTCTGTCTTAGGCTTTATATTGTTGTGAAGAGACACCATGACCATGACATCTCTTATAAAGGAAAAACATTTCATCTGGGTGGCTTACATTTTCAGAGGTTTAATCCATTACCATCTTGGTGCAGCATGGTGGCTTGCAGGCAGACATAATGCTGGAGAAGGAGCTGAAAGTCCTACATCTTGGCCTACTGGCAACAGGAAGTGAACTGGGTCACTGGGCATGGTCTAGCATATATAATACCCCAAAGCCCACCCCCATGATGACACACTTCCTCCAACAAGGCCACCCCTACTCCAAAAAGCCACATTTCCTGATAGTGGCACTCCTTATAGGTTTATGGGGGTCAATTTCATTCAAACCACCTCAGGCATAAGATCCAATCATTCTTTAAAGACCCACTGTCAGGTAACCAATGGTCCACACAGGGGACTTTGGGAAACATTTGAGGTTCAAGCCCTGACATTTACTATCACAATTAGAAGCAGTGTTGAAATAGTTATGTCTATGTGTGGAGTGTGGTGCATAGAAATGCCTCAGCTGCCTAATACCAGTGTGCATAGAGTTCTCTCCTCTACAACTTTATCTAACGTTGTTCTGCTGGCATCTCCAGTCCATGGTGGCCTCTTAAGGCTTTCCGCATGACAATGAGATTCCCTTTGTTAGATTTTTCAAGCATTAAAGATACATGCTATGTCTTCCAAGGACTTCTTTGAAGAACCTTTCAATGGCCATGATCATGGGAAGGTTTTCTGCTGTCTTCTGTTGTGGCAGCGATATCAGCATGCCACACTTCCATCTTCATAATCCTTACCTGGAGGTTGAGTTCTGCTAAGAAAAACTGAGTCATCCTTGGCAGGTCCAAGGTAAAGGAGAGGATGATCAATTGTGGTGTCAAAATGATTGTGTGTGTGTGTGTGTGTGTGTGTGTGTGTGTGTGTGTGTGTGTGTGTGTTGAGGGAGTCAGTACTTAAATTTTTCTCTTATTGAAGCTGGACGATACTTTATTACTAGTGTTTAATATAAAAATAGCATTGCAGTCAAACTGTAGGTCTTAACAGTAGATGGAGAAAAGTCAGAGAGACCATCATGTCTTCTGAGTTAGACATGGAGTGCATCAAGCAGCTCCAAGGCTGTGGAGAGCTTCAGAGAAAGAAATTGAAAGCCAGGAGCATCAAGGAAATCATGATTGGGCTGTGGATTTTTGTAATGGCTGCCAATACTTAAAATCTTTTTCAAAGATTTTTTTGCATATATAGAATTTTCCCTGCATCCATTTTTGTGTACTGTTGTGTGTGCCTGGTGTCTGTTCAGGTCATAAGAGGACACTGGATTCTGTAGAGCTGGAGTTACAGTGTGAATTGATATATGGGGGCTTGGAATCAACCCTGCTCTTTTTGAAGAGCAGCCTGCAATTTTAACCACCAAGCCTTCTCTCCTGTCCCAATACCTTTAATTGTTGATATAGGAGTCCCAGAGAAACTGGAAAGACAACATACCAAACTGTTTAGCCATGTTTTTGAATCCTTTAGTCAAGTAAGCCAGATGTAGTCATTCCTATATAACATCCAAAGGTACCTCTCCAGTCTGGCATCTGATGGGACAGACATGTGTTTTTCTGACAGTCATCTATCTCATCTAGAATTATGTGAGGCAACTGTTTTGTGCTGCGTCTCAGGCTGAGGTCAAGCATCTGTATTCCTGCAGTCCCTGGTGACACTATGCTCACTGTTACTAGGTTCCCACCTCTGTCTGCAGTGAAAGCTGCCTTCCAGGGTTCAGCCAAGTGCCCAGGCTGGGAGCCCCTCACTGCTGTTTTGATTGCAGTCCCTGCCCTGAGGGACAGTTTGCAGACCAAAGAGGTAAGGGCATGTGCAGCTGGAATCTGGGGAGGGGGGTGAAGAGGGCACTGTGAGCCTCCTGTATTTGTCCATTGTCTTTGTTCCTGTTCCACTGCTGTGAAGAGACACCATGACCAAGGCAGCTTCTAAAAGAAAAGCATTCAACTGGGGGGTTATTTAGAGTTTTAAAGTGCAAGCCCATGACTGTCATGGCTGGAAACTTGGCATTAGGCATGCAGGCACTTCATTAGGCATGCATGCACTTCATTAATAGTTGAAAGATTACATTATGATTCACAGGCACCAGGCAGGAAGGCAGAGAGATGGAGAGTGGGCCTGGTGGGGGAGTTTGATCTTTCAAAGGCCACCCCCCTCTGACACTCCTCATCCAACAAAGCTACATCTCTAAATCCATTCCCTCCAAATCCAACAATTATCAAGCAAACATTCAAATATATGAGCCTATGAGGGTCATTTTCAATCAATCCACCATATCCACCCATTGAGATATTGCACAGTCTTTTATTTTCTGTGGAACACCAGAAGAACTCTACTCCTATAGTTGTTCTTAGGTAAATGCTTTAATGAGACAGATAAGTGTATGAACCATCATTGGACTGCATAATGAATTCTCCTCTAGCAAACACTACATATCTTTGGTCCCCAAACAAGAAATAGGCATAAGTTTACTTCTACCAGCTTCTAGTAGTCCTGTAATGGAACCCTGGCTTTTGCTCACACTGATGAATTTCATTTGCTTTTAAAACCTTTTGTAAGTGGAATTGCCTGGTAGATGTTCTTTTGTGATTTTTTTACTCCTCTGTATTAGTGGGGTTCATTCCAGAGGTTGAATGGCAGGAGACCACCACATCCCATAGTGTTTGAGCTGCAGAACTTATTCCTTCACCATTCTGAAAGCTTGAAATGCAGAGCAAAGTTATCATCATCAGGGTTGGTGTTGTGTGTGGCCTCCTCACTCTTGCCCTGACACAGTCATCCCCTCACTGTGTGCTCTCATTTCATTGCATGCGCGTGTGCGTGTGCGTGTGCGTGTGCGTGTGCGTGTGCGTGTGCGTGTGCGTGTGCGTGTGTGTGTGTGTGTGTGTGTGTGTGTTGTATCCTCTTGGTTTTGGTGTGTGGTTTGATTTTGAGACACCATCTCACCCACAGCCCTGGCTGGCTTGTCACTCCTCATGTTGACCTGTCTGTCCCCAAACTGATAGAAATCTACCTGCCTCTGTCCCTCAAGTACTGAGATTGAAGCCATTCCAGACACACCCAGCTCCAATTCCCTCTTCTTAACAGGATAGCAGCCCCATTGGAATTAGGGACTAATTCTAACCTGGGGACACCATTTAAACTTTATTATATCAGCTCTAGTTTACTTATGGCAAATTATGTCCCATTTTGAGGTGCTTAGAGACAGGACCTAAAAAAATGAATTTTGGAGGCACAGCTCAGTGCTAAACCTTTTTAATTTGACCAGTTGCTGATACTATTGGAAATAAATGAACCATTAAAAACTCACAGAGGAGACAGGTTGTAGTGGCACATTCCTCTAATCTCAGCACTCAGGAGGCAGAGACAGGAGGGACTGTGGGGATTCTGGTCTGCCAGTATAGTCAACCCAGTGATGGCCAGGTTCAGTGAGAGATCCTCTCTTAAAACCTAAGGTGAAAAGGGGGCTGAAGTGGTGCCTCAACAGTTAGTAACACCCTCATGGTGGTTCACAACCATCTGTACCTCCAGATTCAGGAGAACTGATGCCATCTTCTGAGTTCTGCAGGCACCAGGCATGCACATGATTTCCATGCATAGGTATAGACAAAAGAGTCTACAAGTAAAATAAAATAAGGAATTATAAAATAATAAGCTTCAGAGTCTGGTAAAATGGTTCATCATTTAAAGTATTCACTGTCAACCCTGACAGCGTAAGTTCAGTGCCTGGGACCCACATGGAAGAAGGTGAGCTCCAAATTCAAGACAGTTGTACTGACCTCCACTTGCACACCTTGGCATGTCTGAGCCCATGCAAACATACACACAAACAATAAACAAATAAGTTAGATTAGAAAAATAAGGAAGGGGAAGTGGTTGAGCAATATCTTGACAAGTATGTGCATCCACTTACATACATGTGTGTACACACAAACCTGCACATACATAGCTCACACAATTTAGGTATAGTGGTGCATGCCTCTAATCACAGCACTGGAGAGAACATGGAAGAAGGCTTAGGAGTTCAAGGTCATCCTCCGTAACTCAACAAGTTCAAGGCCAGCCTGAGTTACATGAGACACTCTTTGAAGACAGAAACAAGACTCCTCACATAAAACAGATACTGTGATTTTTTTCTCTGTATCTCTGCCTCTAATATCAGCCATCTGCCTCATCACCAGAAATACTTTATAAATACATGACTTGATGGAAAGGCTGTAAGAGCAGTTAGTGCTTGGGATGACTTCCTTCCGAGCTGGTGCAGTTCATATAGTGTTGTAGAAATGATGTCTGTCACTTTGCACAGCTTTGGCACAGGGAGGAGGGGCTTAGACCTGCCTCAACAGAATGTGCCAGGCTCTGCTGATTTCCCTTGAGAGACCTTGCCTAGCAGGAGGTCATCTTAGGGAGTGGGTTGGGGATGGGGTTGGGTGTAGGAGGAGGGAGGACAGGGGAATCTGTGCCTGATATGTAAGATGAATGGAAAATTTCTTAATTAAAAAAATAATAAAAAACACCTTCAAAAAAAAAAAAGAAAGAAAAGAAATGGTGTCTGTGTGTCTCCCATAGACATGAAGAGCTGTCTTCTGTGCCCCAAGGAGCAGTACTCGAGCCACACGAGAGACCATTGCCTGCCCAGGACAGAGATCTTCCTGGCCTTTGAGGAACCTCTGGGATTCATGCTGGCTTTGGTGGCACTCTTCCTGGCTGGTCTGGCTGTCCTGGTTCTGGGAGTGTTCCTGAAGCACAGAGACAGCCCTGTGGTCAGGGCAAACAACAGAAGTCTCAGCTACTTACTCCTGCTCTCTCTTTGCCTCTGTGCCCTGTGTGCCTTGCTGTTCCTTGGGCGACCCAGTGTCTTGACATGCCTCCTCCGACAGACCACCTTTGCTGTGGTGTTCACGGTGGCTGTGTCCTCTGTTCTGGCCAAGACTCTCACAGTGGTCCTGGCCTTCAGGGTCACCAGGCCAGGGGACAGGATCCGGGTATGTCTGAGCCCTGGGGCTTCCACCTCAGTGGTCCTTATTGCTTCCTTCATGCAGGTTGTTCTTTGTGGGGTCTGGCTGGCCACCTCTCCACCATTCCCAGACAGGGATATGGTCTCAGAGCCCCAGCACATTGTCATCCAGTGCCAGGAGGGTTCTGGCACCATCTTTTTCTGTGTGCTAGGCTACTTGGGATTATTGGCTGTGGGTACCTTCTCTGTGGCCTTTCTGGCCAGGGGCCTGCCAGATGTCTTCAATGAGACTAAGTTCCTGACCTTCAGCATGCTGCTCTTCTGCAGTGTGTGGACAGCCTTCCTGCCCCTGTATCACAGTGCCCGGGGCAAGTCCACTGTGGCTGTAGAGATCTTCTCCATCCTGGCCTCGACTGCTGGCCTTCTGGGTGGCATTTTCATCCCCAAATGCTACATCATCTTGCTGAAACCAGAGAGGAACACTGCTGCCTGGCTCAGGCAAGGCCACCAGGCCCAGCAGGATAGGCCGTGTGAGATGCTCCAGAGAAGGTGTGTCCCCAGATCCATACCACAAAGCTTCATGTCCTAGTCCTAGGGGGCGTCAGCAGGACCAACCATGTGATTCTTGTCTCATTGTTTTTGTGTGGTTCAAAGGTATTGAAAATACAGATCAAGATTAAAGTGAGATACTTTCAGCAAAACACTCTTGACTTTTGGGTTGGTAGTGGCCACATAGATGGTTATTTTTTATTCTATCTCTATGTATTGCTAAAATTTATCACAATTAAGACAGTTAGAAAGGAGAGCTGGCAAGATGGCTCTATGGGTACAACCTTGGTTTGATTCCCAGGACCCAGATGTTGGATGGAGAGAACTGACACCACTAGTTGTTGCGTGACCTCTGCTCTCCAACTGTAGCACCCCCCCATAGGTGTACACAGTAAATATAAATGCAAAATTGTCACAAGGGTGATGAATTGATGACAATGTCAAGGGTTGGTATGGATGTGAGGAATTGACAGGCAGACCATTTATCTCTTTTTTTGTTTTGTTTTGAGAGAAACAGTACTAGGGATTGAACCTTTCACTGACAGTTCTTTCACAGACCTACTTTGTGATTCAGCAACTCTATTCTTATATACATATGTCTATCTATCTATCTATCTATCTATCTATCTATCTATCTATCTGAAAAATGAAAACATGTCTTCTAGGACTGTAAATGAATCTTCAGAGATTCATTGTTTTGTACTAAAAGTTCAAACAATGTAAATTTTTATGGTTAATGAATGTTTGGTATGGCTTACTCATCCCTACGATATTATTTGGAAATAAGAAATAAATATAAAAAGAAATAGAATACCATTTAATATCTGGTTAAACACTGAGAATATTACCTTGTGTTAAGGGATCCAGACAATGCATATATTTCAATATTCCTTTTTATGAAATATCCTGAAGAATTAAATCCATATAAACATATATGTGCCTAGTGGTTTCTTGAGGTTTGTTGAGGGTAAATTGGAAGTGATGAGTGTAAAATATGCAGCATTTCTAGGGTCTACTGAAGATCTAAAATTTGTTTGGTGAGGTTCTAGCTCAATGGTTCAGAGCACTCACTTCTCCTCCAGAGGACCTAGTTTGGTGGCCAGGACTCATATCAGGCCGCTCACAGCCACCTGTAATTCCAGCTCCAGTGGATCCAACACCCTGGTCTCTGTGTGCACCTGCACTCATGTGCTCATACTACACTACATGCTTAATTAAAAAATGATTTGGTAATGGTTGTAAGACTCAAGAATATGCTAATGACCACTAAATTGTCATCTCCTTTTATTTATTTATTTGGGACAGGCTCTTTCCACATCAACCAGGCTGGCTTCAAACTGGTAGCAATCCTCCTGCTTCAGCATCCTGAGTGTGCTCCCACGTCTGGCAGGTTGCATAATGTAAATGGATGAATTGTACACTATGTCAATTTTTTCTCAATAAAGCTCTTATTAAAAAAGAATTATCCATCAATTACAGAGTGTGAACTTCCAATATATTATTATTATTAAGAAAAATCATACTATTGAAAGTGGAAGTTAAATAACTATAGGTTGAAATATCAATGAACTGGTGTATTGCTGTTTTATTTTATTTACTTCTTTTTAATTGTATATATTTATTGATTGACAGATTGGTGTGCATGTGTCTGTCCATGTTTTTGGACATGCACAACCCAAAACACTATGTGGAGGTCAGAGTGTAAGTTTCAGAAGTTAGAGTTCAGCAGAGACCTTGAGATTTCATGAGTATCATCAGTCTGCCTGTACTTGCTAAGGAGCTGAGCCATTGTTTTGGCTCTATTTTTTGATTTCAATATGGGGATTATGTTCATGTTAAAAAATTACACTTATCCATTGAAATAATGTTGTTTGGAATTTGTCTTCTTACTTGAATGTATCTATTGTTTGTAGTGTGTGTGTGTGTGTGTGTGTGTGTGTGTGTGTGATGTCTTGCATGTGGAGTCAGAGGACAACTTTGTAGAGCTGGTCCTCTCCTTCTACCTCTATGTGGGTTCTTGGGACCACACACAAATCATCAAGCTTTTTATCAAGTCAATTTACCTGAAAACCATCTTTTGCATTCTTTGTCTGATCCTTAGAGGTGGGGCTTGATTTCTCCCATCCATATATTGTTATTTTGTTCAGTTCTATATTTGTACCCAAGCTCACCTTCCTGTCCACTCAGGGTTCATGTCAGTGCCTCAGCCCTTTTATATCACCTAGTAGGCTCCCCTCAAATAACCTTCCCTCCTTAGTTCTGCACATGTTGGGAAATTTTCCAGCTAAGGTAGAAGATTTCATTTCATTTGCTCCCTCCACATGCCTCACTCTAGACTGGTCAGCATTGCTTCTCCTCCTCATGCACACAGTGACACAGACAAGGTCCTGCTCTCTCTCAAGTTCCAGAAGACATAAGGATCCACTGCCTTGTCCCCAATTCCAGAAGAATGAGGTTTCACCCCACAAACTTTTCTCTTTGGGGTTCCCTCTTCTAATTAACTACTCAGCTAATTGTTACAGGATCACCATAGAGCTGGAGTCCAAGGACCATTAAGTATATACCCAGGTGGTAAGGAACAGTAACAGTTAAAAGGCATTTACACCCCCAGACTCCAAAGTGTCTGTGCTCTGCAAAAACAGATTTTAATATAACAATCTATTAATCTATATAATATAATGATCTAATTAATATATATAAGCAGAGAACTAAAACATTACAATAATATGGTCACCAGCTCAAGATTTTAAATTTCCCATGGCTGCTTCTTTTTTTTTGGTTTTTCGAGACAGGGTTTCTCTGTGTAGTTCTGCGCCTTTCCTGGAACTCACTTGGTAGCCCAGGCTGGCCTCGAACTCACAGAGATCTGCCTGCCTCTGCCTCCTGAGTGCTGGGATTAAAGGCGTGCGACACCACCGCCCGGCGGCTGCTTCTTAATATGTTAAAAAATTTATCTGAGCTCCAGAAAATCCACCTAGATAGGTCAGCGAGTTTTGGAACCAGCTTAAATCCTTCTGGGCAGATTGGATCTGCTTCAAATAGTTGCAACCCAAACTTTCCTGGTCTCAGGACTCCCTCTCTCACTCTGGGGACCTCCCAAAAGGAAATAATAATAATAATTCTTTTTTTCTGAGCTTTTACTCTGTTTCACTAGCATCCTGTCAGACACAAGCAGCCAGAGTCCCAGGCCAAGAGGAATGATGGACAGGTCTGAGGCAGCAGACAATAGCCCACCATCCCAGGATGCCCATCATCCCAGGATATTTGTCTACTTCAGAAACCCCCTTCTCTACCCCCCCAAGAGTCAACCAACGCCCACCAAGTCTGCTGGAAGCAGTTTTTCAGGAGAAATGACACCCCTATTCCTGTTCATCTGCTTTTTTCTCACAAGCAAAAAGTATGGAATGTTAGGATTCTGCTCTCTCCTCCAGCTGCATGACCAGTAGCTAAGTAAGGGGTCTTACGTCTTACATCATTTGTGCACTGCGTGAATTCATAATGCATGTGGTATGGTCACGCAATCTGTGCATGTGTGGTGTAGCTCCATAAGCCCACATGTGCATGTATAGGGAAATCCTTAAAAAGTCAGTCCCAGACTCCTCCCCTCTCTTCTACTCTCACCTCCCCCCTACTTTCTCTCTCCTATACATGTCTTTTATAGGCCTGGTCACTCTCTTCTGTTCTCTCCCCCAATAAAGCTCTGATACTGGGTTTTGTTGTGCCTTGTGACCTTTCCTCGCAGAGTAACAGCACCACATTTAAAACCAACAGGGAGGCTTGCTCCTTTTTTGCCTTCCCTTTGAGTGCCAATATTACCCTTACCAGCCCAATATTACACACAAGACCTTCTTTAAATGATCTTCCATCTGGTTTGGAACTGTGTCTGAGTTATGCCTTGCTCATAGCTCATTGAGTTCCAGAATTATAAATGAACCCCTGAATTTCCATCTTTATAGCAACTAACTAACTCATTAAACATACACACACAATGTCACCACTTCCCCACATAAACTTTTCAGTGCTTCCCTCAAACTCACAACAAAGAAGCTGGACTTCTTGGCTATGGATGCAGTTCAGTTGATATAGTGCTTGCCTAGCATGACCAAAGTCTTGAGTTGTATTCTCAGCATTGCATAAAACTCATCATGCCTATAATCCCTGCACTCTTGAGGGGCATGCAGGAGGGTTAGAAGCTCTAGGTCATTTCCTCTTCCTGCCAATCTTGGACACTCTCTAATCTTACAACTTTACGCCATTCATCTTATAACTTGCTCTTTAGCTTTCCCATACTCTTCCCTCTTAACACAGAGAACCATTCTAAGCATCTTTCATTGGTTAATGTGTTTTCTGGAGCCATAATTGCTTCTCTGTGATTCCTAACTTCATGTTGCTAGTGCATGCCTAAACCACCTTTACTTGCATTTCTTCAGTGTGGTCTTGCCCTCCATATATGCAACTTCACGTGCCATAAACAGGTCTAACTTGGCAGAAGTTTCTTGGGCTGTTTACTGTTCTATCCTCAATTGCTGCTCAATAAATGCTGATTCAAGGAAACACCACAGAGTAATTTGATGATTTAAACTCCCATAAGGTTTTGCCACCTCGAAAGAGAGTGTTGAGACAATCCTTGATGTTCTTCATAGGCAAGTGGGACTTCATAGGCAGGGGACACTCAGAATTAGGTTCTTCATCTAAAAAAATAGGTATAATAACAATCACGTTCTCAATCTTTTCAAGATTGAAGGAGATGCTTCCAAGAGATCATTCACCATCACCAACCTCTGACTTCCAAAGTGGCTACCCTGAAATGCAGTTTTACTGAGAGGCAGATTGAGCTTCCTAGCCGCCCAATCTATTCAAGCTCTTAGGTTCCTAGAGGTGGCAAGTGAGAGAACCACCCACCCTTCTGGGCCTAGGAAAGACGCGGTACCTAAGAGTCTTGACTTTGGATGGGGCTGCTCCGAAAATGGCCTCGGCTGACTTCCGGTAGAAGCTCGGAAGCGCGACTCCTTGAAACTACAACTCCCAGTAGTCCTCGCGTTGCTCCCTGGTTGCCTCCGGGGGGTGCGGCCGCCATTGTCCGCTGCCGACACAAGCCCTTATTCTGGACCGCAGGGGTGCCGATGTCGTTGTCGCCGAGAGACTGGCAAGTCTTCGGAACGCTCACAGAGAAGCGGCGCCTGCGGTCAGGGCTGGCTCACTGCCGGGGTGCGTCGGGAGCCTTCTCTTTTCTCGCCGACTCGGTGCCCCCGTTGCCCTCGACCCTCCGGCTCCCGGGTCTGGGTGCCGGGTTTCTTCAGGCTGGGAAAGGCCGGCCCGAGTGAGCCGAGTAAGCCAGGCCTGGGACGTTGTCTCCGTGCAGGACGGAAGCCGGCCGCCCCGTGCAGCAGCCCCGAGCCCGCTAAGCCGCCCCGCAGGGTCGGGGCCGGTGGCTGCGAGCCAGGTAAGGCGGGCAGCTCGCTGGAGCGACCCGGTTGCGGAGGCCAGGGAACGAGATAGCGGCCAGCAAGCTCTTATTCCTTCCCTTCCCAGCAAAGATGCACGAACGCAGGCGTCAAACCTGACTTGGGAACGGCCCGGGTTCTTTTAAACTTGAAGTGACACGGAGGTGTGTGTGGCGTGTGGTGTGCGCGCGCGTGCAAGGTTCTTGCAACTTGCTTGCGCTCAGTTTTCGGAGTGTGTGTTTGGAGGATTCTTGCAACTTGCTTGCCTTGAGTTTTGGCTCAGATCCTGGGGTATCCGAGTCTCTGTGAGCGTGCAACTGGTTAGTACCAAGTATCTCTCCGAGAGGTTCTGGACCTCTCAGACAAAGACCCTGCATCTGAGCATTTGTAGAGTCTGACTCTGGACTTTTGTCTCTGACGCGACTCCAGGAGAGATAGATAGGCATGAGTCTGAAATGTCTTGCAGGTGGTTTTTGTTGTTTGGCTTTAACATTTGCATAACGATCACACTTTATCCTAAAGTGTGGGGTTCAGTGGATTTGTTGTATATACGGTGTGCAGCTGTAAACCTCCGCCCCCATTCTAGAACTTTTAATTACCCTCCCCTGCGCCCCCCCCCCCCCCGACCTTCTGGCACACATTTAGGAATCACTCGGTTTCTCCCTTCCTCCAGCTTTAGGTTATTAATGTATGAGCATTGTATGCAGGTTTTACAGCATTTTTTTTTTTTTTTTTTTTGTTTTTCGAGACAGGGTTTCTCTGTGTAGCTTTGCGCCTTTCCTGGAACTCACTTGGTAGCCCAGGCTGGCCTCGAACTCACAGAGATCCTCCTGGCTCTGCCTCCCGAGTGCTGGGATTAAAGGCGTGCGCCACCACTGCCCGGCAGCATTTTTTTTTTTTTTTTTGTTACATCAACCGAAAAGTTCCATCTAAGTGGAATGGCTTTCTTGGTAGTGGATTGACATACACATTTTCACCCTTAACCAGGATTGGTCAATCCCCCCCCCCCCACAATCCCGCCCTATGGCATTCATTTCGCTCCAGTTTTGTTCTTTTTGCTTTTCTTGTGTGTGTCTGTGTTAACTGTGGGGTTGGTGTTGGGTCTCCATCTTGGCTTTTCAGAGAGGGTCTCTTACTAACATTTCTGATTCCACTCTATTGACTGGTCAGAAATCCCCAGGGATCCTCCTGTCTCTGCTTTCCCAGTGCTGGTATTACTTGCTCTCCACTCACTGCACCAGGCACATGTATTTAACATGTGGAACTCAGATCCTCTTGCTTATGGCAAGCTCATCTCTCTAACTCTGCTTTGTTATGTTTGAAATGTAAATTAAAAAAAAAAGCCATGCTTCTCAGAGGTCTTTTGTTACCTTTATGGGTGGGTTCTCTTTGTTCTCACTGGTTCCTGTGTGAGAAAGGACCAATTTTGTCTTTTTTTTTTTCTTTTCACTTTGTCTCTAGGTTGGTAATTTCAGTGCTGGGCAGCACCCTGTTTGATCCTCAGGGATGGCAGCCATCAACCCATGGCCCTCCTGGGGTGAGTTCATATCTTGGTTTTTCTGTATCTTCCTTACAAGAGATTTCTTGTCACTGTAGGTCAGGGCTGAGAGGGACTGCTGGCTTTGGGAGATAATAGAAGGTCTAGTTGTCTTAGTACAAAATTAGAACTGATTAGTGGTTAAGGGGACGTTTATTCATAAAACACAACATAAATATTGTATATTTGATAGTCTGCTTCTAAAAAGGGCCTCTATGAGATACTCTAGTGATTTATGGGACTCTTTAGATGACTGTCATATAATACATGCAGTCAAAATGTTTTTTTTTTACTTCTGTGTTTTTTACCTTTAGTATTGTATTTCACTTATATAACATTGATCTGTTTTTTTTAATTATGTTTATATTACATATACAGTGTTCTGCCTGCATATATACCTGCATGCCAGAAGAGAGCACGAGACCTAATTATAAATGGTTGTGAGCTCCCATGGTGGTTGATGGAAATTGAACTTAAGACCCATGGAAGAGCAGCCAGTGCTCATAACCGCTGAGCCATCTCTCTAGCCCCATTGATTTTTTTTTTTTTTTAAAACAATGTTAATAGTGCTATGTGAATGTTTTATCTTTAAGATTTCACATAGCTATCTAGGTAGTATCCTATGTACATAAAAAGCTGATAATGTTGTATCTTATCAGATACTTAATGAGCCATTTAAAGGGTTCTGTTTTTAATTGCCTTGTTGTTAAATCATATTCCATAGGTAGGTGTATCCTGTACAAATCCAGGTTGTGTTAGATTTGTCATATGCCCTTGTGTTATGGAATAATCATTTTGTACATTGTGAAGCTGTGTCTTTTCCAAGGCACTTTCTGATTTGTTTAATAAAGGAGCCAACTGGTGGGTAGCTAGACATAGGTATAAGCGGACAGCCAGACAGTAGACCCTGGGAGGAAGAAGGGCAGAGTCTCTGGAGTCAGAAGAGATACCATGAGATGCAGAGCATGCAGGATGAGAAGTATGTACATGAGGTAAATGAGCCTTGGAGCAGCGCATAGATTGATAGAAATGGATTAATTTAAGTTATAAGAGCTAGCTAAAAAACGAGCCTAAGCTATTGACTGAACATTTATAATTAATAATAAGTCTCTGAACGGTTATTTGGGAGCAGCTGCCGAGACACAGAGAAACTCTGTATAGGACTCGGTCATGTTCCTTTTTTCTTTTGTTAGCTTTAGTCACTGGGTTTTAGTCACAGTCATAACCTGATCCTTCTCTGCAGGTACCCTCATGGACCAGTCTTGGGGGATGGCGGCTGCTGACTCTGCTATTTCCTGGGGTGAGTCACCAACCTGTACCCTGAACTGTGTTGTCTGCTGTGTAATATCTTCTTCCTTCAGGGATCTGCGGTAGCTGGGGTCAGAGCTGGTGACCCAGCAGTTCTTCAAAACGGGAGCTTGTGGTCTATCTCTCACTCTACAGAAAGAATAAAGAGGGATCAGAAAACTGTTTGTAGGGGGAAGTGATGATGACATCTCTAGGACAGATAACATGAGAATTAGTGTTGAGACACTTAGGGCTCAGACCCAGAAAGGCTGTGAAAAGTGCTTCTCAGGATGGTGCCTCATAGCATAGGTCAGTGAGGAGTCACATGTTGCCACCTTCTGAGTCCCCTTTCCTTCATCTAAGTAGCTTTCTTCCTTACCTGGGATGGTAGGAGCAAAGGCAGGGCATAGCCTTCCTCATTTCCATAGGGTACATGAACTTCTGATGGGAAGAGGTGCCTCTATGACTTCTCTTTTCTTTCCTAGCTCTGTGCCCTCAGGATCCAGCATGGTACATAGAGGGAAGCCCTGAGGACGAGGGAAGAAGGGCGGCTGGGCTCCTAGCAGCCCAAGTCCAGGTGAGATGGCACTTGTGCTTTTTCTTTTACACGTTCCCAAAGGATGAGTGTCCAGGCTTTCCTCAGCCATCTTCGTTGATGTGGTTCCTAATGTACAGCAGCAAGAGCATAGGTCAAGGAGGCAGTCAGTTAGCAGTTCCTGAATGGGGTAGGGGAATCCAGTCAGTTCTCCATGATACAGAGCTTTGCTGTTGTTCTGCCTGTTCACAGAGCTGAGGTACAAACTATGTCATCACTGGTTTGGGAGAGATGAACGATAGCCATTTTGACTGGCACCCCCTATCCCTTTACCCCCTGTTCTTAACTCATGTACTCAGAACCAGATTCAGGCTGATGTTGTGTAGTATACTCTGTGCTTGCTGTGAGAACAAGAACAGATGTGAGTCTTTAACCTGAGGACCTAACAGGCTACTTTCCAAGGTGGTTCACTCAGGTAATGACACTTCACAGCTCCCTTGAGGCTACACATGCTCTGTAGGATACAAGAAGCCCAAGACATGGAGGGAAACCCTAAGTCCTCTTGCAGCTCAGTCCACTGATGTCTTGGGAGATGAGACAGAGTCTGCAGAGAGGTCAGTAGGGGTACAGGATTGTGGAGGTGAAGGTTATCTTGAATAAGTCAAGAGGTAAAAGGAAGGCATCAGATGGGTGCATCCTGATAAGCAGGGGTCTGGCCTGCCTGTTGCCCCACAGGTGTGCTTGAGAGCCGGGGTATACTGTATGACTGGTGTTTGTATGCAGACTGATTTTAGGTAGGAGAGGCTAGGAAGAACCCAGGTGGACTTGCATGCCTGCTGCAGAGCTAGGACCCTCAGAATTGTTGGCAGCAGGAGGGGCTATGATCCAGACTGTGGCTGGAAAGGTGTGTGGAGTGGAGAGGCCATGAGAGGCAGGCTGCTGTCAGAGCTGCAAGGGAGTCCAACAGGGGCTTGGGGACTATGAGAGCGCCTAGGGCAGCTCCTCAGAGAGAGGACAGGAGGACAGTACTGTTGTGTGGCAGTAGTGCCACTGCTTTACCTTCTTACCCAGGCTCTTCATCAGAAGCACCCACTTGTCTTTTTTTTTTTTCTTTTAAGAAGTATAATAACTATTGAGACATCTACATACTAGAAAGTTGATCTACATACTTAAAAAGTTGTATAGTTCATTGATTTTTAATATAGTCACAGAATGGTGCTTCCAACCTCTAATTCTGGAGCATGTTTATCACCCCAGGAAGAAATCTTTTATCTATTAGTAGTCATTCTCTTTCTCCCTACTTCCAGTCCTGGCAACCACTAATCAATTTTCCAACTCTGGACTTGCCTCTTCTGGGTATTTAATTTAAATGGAATCATAACATATGACATTTTGAATCTGTTTCTTTCACTTGGCATATTTTAAGAGTTATTAACTTAAAAAGCCTTTAAAAAATTACATTTATTTATTTTTGTATGTGTGTGGGTATACCCATGGAGGTGTGCTTGAGGGTCTGAGGACAACTTTGAAGAGTTGATTGTCTCTTTCCATCACATGGGTCCCAAAGATTGAATTTAGATTATCAGGTTGGGTACCAAGTGCCTTTACTCACGGAGCCATCTTACCAACATCTCCCCCTCTTAAAAGATTTATTTATTAATAAAAAAAGTTTTTTATTTATGTGTATGGTTGTATGTCTGTACACTCTGGTCCATTGGTAGAGGAGCCAGTGCTCTTTATTACTGAGCTATCTCCCCAGCCTCTTAAAAATTATTTTGAGAGAGAGAGAGAGAGAGAGAGAGAGAGAGAGAGAGAGAGAGAGAGAGAGAGAATGAATATGTATGTGTGTGTGTACACCCAGGTACCAAAGGATGCCAGTAGAGGGTGTTGAGTCTTTTGTAGCTGGAGTTAAAGTATTTGTGAGTTTTTGTGAGTTGCCCGATATGGATGCTGGGATTGGAACCTTGGTCCTCATGATAGAACAGCAAGTGTATTTAAATGCTAAAGTGTGTTTAAACTCTAAGTGTCTTGGCAGCCTCCATGCGTCAGTTCATATTTCAGAATGCCCTAGAGTTTCTTTTCATGGTTCAGGCACAGTTATTTTTTCTTGTTTTCAGTTTCTTAAATCTTGATGTTTCTGAATGATAATTTTTAGAAATTTATTTTTTAAAACTTAGTCAAATTTGCACATATTCTGTTTGCTCCCTGCTATGAAAGGTAGGAAAAAGTAGTTTGACTATTTAGGTCTTTTACTTGTGAATTAAAATAATGAAGCAATGAAGCAAGCAAAGGTGAGATACTAAGATTTAAATGTTTGAAAGTAACATCTCTATTTAACTTTATGCCTTCCCTCAAATTAAAAAGAAAATAATAAAACCTCCTACAGTTTCAAAGCTGACAGGTGAGCTGCATTGAACACGTGCTGTCACCACATGGCAGTACCGCTGTCCCCAAGAAGCAGAAGGGCCTGGATGGAGTGATGCAGGGTGATGGTTATCTGGCATCAGAACTTTGGGGGCCAAGGCTCACTGCTGTCACAATGTGAACACCATTTTCAGATCCTATAAGAAAGTCACCAGCAGTGAAGATAGGCTAAGGTAGATGGGTCCCGAGTAAGGGTCAGGGGAACAGTTAGCCAGAATCAAATGCTACGAAGAAGCCTGAATAATCACTGTGCTGTACTCAGTGGTTCTTATGTGAGAGTTTCTGAAAATGACTAGTTATTGCTGAGAAAAATAAAACAATTAAAATAACAATACCTTGTAATGTCTGAAGAGTTGTGATTTCTGAGAACATGCTTCTGACCCCCTTCCCAGGTCATTGCTTTGGAATTCTCCCTGTTGGAAACTTGGACTTGAATTTTGATTGTTTTTGTTTTTGAGATCAGGTTTCACTGTGTAGTCCTGGTTAACCTGGAACTTTCTATGTAGACCAGACTGACCTTGAACTCAGAGAGATCCCCTGCCTCCCAAGTGCTGCGATTATAGGCATTCATACCTATCATTGTGGCCAGCTATGACTTTTTAATTAAGCAAGATCTTGAGGAACGCAGTGCACCTCCTGTCTCCATATGGCTCTTTCCAAGTTAAATAATTACTGAAATAAAACATTCACCTGGTGAAAATATCAAAAGCTGCCATCTCTCAACTGAATTCATTCTTGGGAATACATCAGTAAAATTTCATCCAGCCTGACCCTAGATCCTGTTCTTTCAAGAAATAGAGGAAATAATATTAGTGAAATATCCCAGTTTGCTTGAAAATTTCCAGCAAATAGGTAATGCTCTCTGTACTGATCCACTGAGAATTTCTGCATGACTAATATTATGCTTGGCAAACACGAGTGGTATGTATTAATCATTCATGTGTGAAGGTTGACTTTTTTTTTTCTTTCTGCAAAGAGCTTGTGTTAAAATGCTAATAATAGCCAGGGATGGTAGTGCATACCTATAATCACAGCACTTTGGAGGCAGAACTGTAAGTTTGAGGCCCTGTCTTAAAAAAAAGTGGTTGGGGCTGGAGACCTGGCTCCATTCTTAAGAGCACTTACTGCTCTTTAGAGTACCTGAGTTTGAGTCCCAGCATCAATAATAGGTGTTTCACATCTGCATGTGACTTCAGCTCCAGAGCATCTCTGGATTGGCTGGCACTGGCACACAGTGGCATACATTCACACAGGCACACATGCATAAATAAAAATAAATATTAGTCCCTAAACGACAACAACAAACAAACACGGCTGGCTGGTGAGATGGTTCAGCAGGTGGAGTGCTTGCCATCCAACAGTCCTTGGTGGATGGAGAGAACTGATCCACAAATGTGCCATGGCATATGTCCCATATCATACGCACACAATAATAACAAATTAAAAATGCAAAATAGCCCCAAACAAAATAGAAAGTATTAATAATGAAAGGCCATTTGGGAGGCCTTTGAATGCCACAGGTTCCATGAAGGAGCAAACTTGAGTTCAGATTATTAGCATCCTTTCTAGAAGAAAACTAAGACCTAGCTTATCAGCCTTAGGCCCATGGTTTAAATGTGTGGTGAGTGTGTAAACACCCTAGGAAGTGTTTTAGAATGCCTGGGTAGAGGCACATGGTACATACAAAATAGTATATGCAAGGATGTTTGTAAGAATTTGAGTTCGACATCTCTGCAAGTCTTTCCACCATATGGAAAATATAAGCTGGGCCTGTGAGCGTTACCTGTGTTCAGCAGTCTCACCCTAGTGCCTCAGCGAACACTGAACCCTATTTCTTCCCTGATCTTGGTGAGGGCTTCATTGGAAACTGGTGCCTACTGCATAGTATCCTTTCAGCTTCTGTGTTTTTCATTTACAGTTCTAGACTGAAAATGTTTGTCTCCTTACCTATCCCTGAGGTTGGGCCTCTTGTGGTTTTGTGACCCCTACATGGTATATTCACCAGGAGGGCTCACTGTCTTTACAGACCTAGTTTGATATTTCTTTTTTAATTCTGGATTTTTTTTTGACAAGTTCTGCAATTACAGAAAAGAGTAAAGAGTTATTCAAACACCATCTCTGAACAAATAGCTCCTGTAGCCGGGTGTGGTGGCACATGCCTCAAATAATGCAACCAGAGAGGCAGAGACAGACAGATCTCTTATGAGTTCAAGGCCAGTCTGTTTGTATATTGAGCTCCAGGTCAACCAGGGATATACAGAGAGACCTTGTCTCAAGGAACAAATGAAAAAACAGAACCAGAACAAAAACCCTTCCCCAACAAAACCCAGTAGTTGTTTTACTATATTGGCTCTATTTTCACTCTTTACATAGTCTACAATCTGTCAGAGCAACTGAACATGGATGGATTCCTTGTATACACAGAGTTCATTTTTATAGGTAGAATATATAGATAATACAACCTATAATTCTACAAGTAGCTTTGAAAGATTTTTTTTTTAATCTTATTTTATGTGTATGGGTGTTCTATGTGCATGCTTGTTTGTGTACCATGTGCATACAATGCCTGTGGAGGCCAGAAGAGGGCAGTGGATCCCCGAAGATGAGTGACAGCTGGTTGTGAGCTGCTATGTGGATGCTGGGGATTGAAACCAGGTCCTATGCAACAGCAACCAGTGCTATTAACCCCTGAGCCTTGCCTTCAGCCCTACATGTAGTTTTGAAAAAGCCTACTTGGATAAATTTTGAGGTCTATTCTCATTTGTTTTTTTTTTTTTTTTTTTTGTTTTTCTTTTTTCCTGTGCTGTCAGGTACTGCCCTTCAGCGAATTGCAGCCTAATTGTTTTATGGATGGGCTTCTAAGCCCTCTACATCTATCATCCTTGCCATTTTAGCCAAAACTGCCAATGTTTCTGTTATTTCACTTTGTGTACACATGTGACTGCTTGCTTATGTATGACCTGTATGACCCTAGAAGTAGAATTTTACTGGGTCTTGGGTTTTTGATCTAAGCCATTCTGAGGGTGTAAGATGGTATCTCAGAGTCGTTTTAATTTGCATTTCCCTGATGATTAAGGATGTTGAGCAATTCCTTAAATGTCTTTCAGCCGTTTGAGCTTCTTCTGTTGAGAATTCTCTGGTTAGCTCTATAGCCCATTTTTTTTTTTTTTTTTTGGGTTTTTCAAGACAGGGTTTCTCTGTGTAGCTTTGCGCCTTTCCTGGGACTCACTTGGTAGTCCAGGCTGGCCTCGAACTCATAGAGATCTGCCTGCCTCTGCCTCCCGAGTGCTGGGATTAAAGGTGTGCGCCACCGCCCGGCCTATAGCCCATTTTTTAATTGGACTGTTATTTTGATGTCTAGTTACTTGAGTTCTTTATATATTCTGGATATCAGCCCTCTGTCAGATGCGGGGTTGGTGAAGATCTTTTCCCATTCTGTAGGCTGTCGTTTTGTCTTGTTGACTGTGTCCTTTGCCCTAAGTGAGACAGTTGATTAGCTTGAACTATTTAGGAGGCCCCCAGGCAATGGGACTGGGACCTGTCCTTAGTACATGAGCTGGCTTTTTGGAACCTAGGGCCTATTCTGAGGCATTTTGCTCAGCCTTGGTATAGGGAGGAGGGGAGTGGACCTGCCTCAACTGAATCTACCAAGCTGAGCTGAATCCCCAGGGGAGACCTTGCCTTGGATGAGGTGGGAATGGGGGTGGATTGGAGGGAAGGCTCGGGGGTGGGAGGAGGGAGGACAGGAATCTGTGGCTGATATGTAAAATTAATTATAAAATAAAAATAAAAAAAGTAGTCTAGTGCCAGGCGGTGGTGGAACACTTTTTAATCCACTCAGGAAGCAGAGCCAGGCAGATCTCTCTGTGTTCGAGGCCAGCCTGGTCTACAGAGTGAGATCCAGGAGAGGCACCAGGACGACACAGAGAAACCCTGTCTTGAAAAAAAACAAAAAACAAAACAAAAAGTAGTTATATCCTTTATATTCTTTCTGAGTCTTCTGCTGGATATTGGGTTTCCTAGATAAACTGCTGTCTGATTTTCTTCCTATGGGTCATATTTTTTGTAGAGGAATCTCTTTCCACCACTACAGAACTCTTTCTATCCATTCATTTCTGTCCTGTCTCTTTTTCACAGTCTTTGAATCCTTTTTTTCTAAAAAAATCTGTCCTGAAGCTTCCTGTTCCATTTTGTATTATAACTGCTCCAGACTGAGAGCCTGAGAAGAGGCCTTACAGTTGTTTGAAAGCTGGCTCAATCTGCTGTCTGGATTTCTGTCCCCGTGTCCACCCTGTTGTGTCTCTACCTGTATGGCCGATGTTCCTACTTTCTATCTATTGTCACCAAGAAAGGTCTGTGGGACTTCTTGAGATGCTTGCTGGGCTACTGCCCCATAGTTTTGCCTCCTGATTGCTGTTTCCTGCTTTCCTGCCAGTTTCACTGGTTCCATGGGCCTGTGGGCTAGAATCAGTTACTTAGTTCTACCTTCAGTTTCCTTTTTGCCAGACTGAAGATGTTTCTGCTCATTAGTCAGTCTGACAACCTCCCACACTCTTAAGCCTAGGGGGCCTGTGGAAATTTTGCTCATGTGTCTTAAGTGCATTGCTGCTGGTAGCACTACCCATGGGGTAGAGTGGCTGGTCAAGCTGTCCTGATAATAATAAGCCTCTGCCCCATCTGTTCCCAGATTTCTGATTTCTCCTGTCTTTGCTTGTAGCCAGAAATTTACTTTGGTCCTGCGGAATCTCTCCCACCTGCGTCCTGCAGCTGCTTGGTCCCACACTCAGGCTTATATTATTTTTAAACTATGGCCATGGCAGGCTTCTTGCTAGCTAGCTCTTATATCTTAAATTAACCCATTTCTATAAATCTGTACTTTGCCACGTGGCTTGTAGCTTACTGGTATCTTTACATCTTGCTTCTCTTGGTGGCAGCTAAGCAGCATCTCCTTGCCTCTCCTTTTTCTTCCTGTTCTTATTTCACGCCTGCCTCTAAGCTGCCTCGCCATAGGCCAAACAACTTTATTTATCAACCAATCAGAGCAACACATATTCACAGCATACAGAAAGACATTCACAGCACTTCCCTCTTTTCTTTTTAATCAAAAAGGAAGATATTAACTTTAACATAGTAAAATTACAAATAATAGAACAGTTATCAAGCAAGAATTATAATTACAATATTTAGTCTATTTGTATTTGACAAAATTAAAGAAAATATTCTATCATCTGTCTTGTATTTGTGAGTCCAAGGTTTCATATCTAACTTACCTCTTATCATAACCAAGGAAAACAATAATTATAACTATCTAGTCTTCGACTACATCAAAGACCTCAGAAGGATATAGTATTACTTAAGTAAACAGGAAGAGCATTGTAAGAAACTTCCAAAAATCTAGAATGACAGAGACAGCTGTCTGTCTGGACAGTCATCCAAAGTTTCTCTGCAATGTTGGGGCATCCATATTCAGCCTACAGGTCTAGAGTCAGTCACTTTTTGTGTGTCCTGTAGACTCTATGGCAGTCTCCTCTGTGAAGCAGGAACCTGAAGGACAATTTTGCCTTGCAAAGTTCAGTGGTCACCTTCCTATGGGTCCTGCATGTCCAGTTGATACATTTTGTCAAGCAGTCCAAGCAAGAACAGTTTCTTGTCCAAATGGTTATTTTTGCCAAGAAGAAGATAAACTCCATATGTAGTGTCTTTGATGCCCATCTTTCTCTTGGAAGTAAATTGGTGCTGCCAGGAACAGATGTGTCTCACTGTCCAGAAAGTCTTAAGTGGGCTGCCATTTTGTCCTGTTGATGGTGTTCTTTGTCTTACAGAAGCTTTTCAGTTTGATGGAGTCCCAGATATTAATTGTTGATCTTACTGCCTGTGCTATCAGTGTTCTGTACAGGAAGAAGTCTCCTATGCCAATTCATTCAAGGCTATTCCCCACTTTCTTTTCTATCAGGTTCAGTGTATCTGGGTTTATGTTGGAGTCTTTGATCCACTTGGACTTGAATTTTGTGCAGGGCGATAGATATGGATCTATTTGCATTCTTTTACATGCCATCCAGTTAGACCAGCATCACTTGTTGAAGAGGCTTTCTTTCTTCCATTGTATATTTCTGGTTTCTTTATCAATAATCAGGTGTCCATAGGTGTGTGGGTCTTTGATTCAATTCTATTGATTAGTGTATCTTTTTATGTCAATACCATGTGTTTTTTTCTTACTAGAGCTCTGTAGTAGAGCTTGAAATTAGGGATGGTGATACCTCTGGAAGTACAGCAAGTGCTGTTAATCACTCAGCCCTTTCTTCAGCCCCCTACTTAAAACAAACAAATGAACAAAAAACAACAAAAGATCTTTAAGTAGAAAAATAGAACATAAACTGAGGATTACCTTTCTGTTGTTGCTGCAGCACATTAATATAAGCTTAGGTGCTTAGAACAATTTTATTCCCTTGTTTTGAACTCAGAAGTCTCCAGTGGGCCTACATAGTTGGAAGTACTACCATAAATAAGCTTGTAACCTCGGCACTAGGGGAGGTGGAGGCAAGAAGATCAAGAATTGAAGACCAGCATCAGTTACCTACTGAGTTCAAGGATTGAGTTTGAGGCTAACCTGAGATACATAAGATCCTATTTGAAAAAGAGTAAAAACAAACTCTGCAAACCAAACAAGACATCACTACCACCAAGTGTCCAGGATGCAGGGCTGTGATCTTTATGAATCTCCAGGAGAGATTTTTTCCCCCCTGCATTCTTTGGCTTGAATCCTTCCTTTCTTGGACAGTGAAGGCAGTACTGGGAATTTTGTCTAGTGCTTTGTGCATGTTAGGCAAGCACTCCATCACCAAGTAGCATCTTTACCCTTTGCCTTTCTTAAAACAAATCTTTCCCACTTCTGCTTCCATCATTACATTTTTGGTCTTCCTACCTCTTCCTTCTTCACATATATGACCTTCTGATTACAATGGATCCACCCAGACAGTACAGGATACTCTTTGTCTCAGCATCTTTACCTTAGTTACATATGTAAGTCCTTCTGTTGTTAGGGTAACAGATTTTGAGGGCTAGGATGTGGATCATTTTTCTGCTCTTTTTTTTTTTTCATCCTTCTCCTATTCTGCCTTCCATATACACTCATGTTCATCCACCTTCAGCAACATCTGGCTTTCAGTTTCTGCCTTCGGCTTGTTCTAACATAGCCTTTTTGTTAAGCTATAACATTTAAAAAGCAAATCTCAGAATTGTATGATATACCTGTATTTCTAGGTATTTGTTTTAGGATATAATTAACAATACCTTTATCTCACAGCACACCCAGCAAATGTACCTAATGCTTGGTTTACATTTCATTTTTTTTTTCTCACTGGTTCCCACTTACAGTCTTATAGTTGGTAAAAATCAGGGTCAAAACAAGGCACTCACGTTGCTTATAGTTTTTATCTGAAGAAACTGGATTTCCTTGGCTTCTTACTTTGCCTGATTTTGCTTTCGTGATGTCAGTTAAGTGTCATCTCTTCAGTCCTAGGTAGTTGGAGTAGAGGCCAAAGTAGATTCATTTGGCATTTTTAAGAAGAATACTTCTTGAGTGCTCTTTAGTCCCTCGTGTGTGTGTGTGTGTGTGTGTGTGTGTGTGTGTGTGTGTGTGTAAAAAGCTTTTGGGAATTGGTTCTTTGCCTCCACCCCATGGGTCATAGGAACAAGCTTGTAGGCTTAGTGGTAAAAACCTTTACTTGCTGAGTCATTTCACCAACTTTGTGTTCATTGTTGATTTTTAAATAAAAATTATTTCCTTGTAATGACCTCATAAAAACATCACACAATATTTAAATAAGCACTCACCCAGTCCCAAGCTCTCTATATTCTAATGAATAGTTAGAATAGCTATCCTGAAGCATTAGAGCTTTGCTAAGGGTAAAACATGACTTATTTTTGAAACGGGTTCTCTCACTGTCTGGGGCTTGCTGATAGGTTAGGCTAGTTGGCCAATTAGCTCCAGGGATCTGTCTATCTCTGAATCAGTTGTCACACTGATATCTTTGTTACACATCTTTCAGTCTTCTATCATCTGTGACTCGGTGGTGTTTGATAGTTGTCACCAATGGCCACTGTTTTATTAACATGGTTTGTGAAATCCTCTAATGATTTAATTTGTCTATGTCTAATTATTAGATATTCTTCTCTTCACTTTTGAACATATTTAAAGGGGTAGGAGGTAAATTTGTGGGAACCTACAGGGTTGACAGTTGCTAGGGTGTGGGTGTTGACTTTGTTAATTATGTTGAAGCTATTTTGGAAGACATTCCTCCTCCACCCTGCTGGAGCCCAGCTTTGGTTGGTTCAGGTCCAAAAGAGAAGATGTGGAGTCAGCAAGTGTTGGGGGTGAGGGTGGATATAGACACGATCTGGGGGTGAATTGGGATGACTGTCCAAGTGTTTATTGAAAAAAGGTTACTCCTTTTATACTCAATAGTTTAGCCATAGGCAAGACTGAAAGCAGACTCAATGATTCAGGGATAGAAAGTGGCCATTAACTTCATGACAGCATTTTTCCTGAGACAAAAGCAATAAGTTCAGCAAGTATCTAAATGCCTGTTATTCTCAAAGGTTCACTAACTCCACTAGGACCCCTCTTACATCAGTGAAAGGGCCACAAGTTCTTCCTGCCATAGATAAGAAGAATGACTGCTTTTAGCAAGCAGGAACTTTTCTCAAGCCACTGAGGAAATGGAGGCCTTTATCCAAATGCCTGACCTTGGAAAAAGGACTTCTGGGCACCACTCACTACAATTTAAGAGCAATTTTCATCCCTCAAGTGATACGATGGAGTGTAAACACTGATTTGTACCCTAATTGCCTTCCCTTGTGTCTTAGTGTTATTCTATGGGCCTATTCTCCCCATACACTCCCAAAAGGGAAGGTCCTGGTGTCTTACTCTTTTCCCATTATGTACCATTCTGATTTTTCAATGCTTACTAACTTCCGATGCAAAACAGAAGGTTTCTTTATTCAAGCCAAGCCCAGGCAGGGACTTTATCCAGCACTCCAAGCCCTTACAGTGAGTGAAGGAGGAAGCCTTGAGCACTCATTACAATGAGTTTATATAGAAAAGGTTTACATGCAGTGGGTTGCATTTCTCAAGATTAGACAAGGTGTTTAGGGGTGAGGTAGTTCTTTGAAGTTACTGGCTGAACTGTAAGCGTGAAATAACTAATGGCTGACAGGATGCAGAGTATCTATAGAGACATAAACTTTTACTCCCTATGTCCTGTTTTGCTGAGCCCAGGTTATTGTCCCAGTCCTGTTTTCACATGACTCCAATCTCTCTGATCAGCTGGGTTCATTACTCCCTATATCCTGTTTTGCTGAGTCCAGGATATATACATTTAGGTTTATTGTTCCAGCCCTATTTTCACATGAGTTTAATCTCCAGTCAGTTCTAAATTACTGGTTAGCTTTTAGATTCATTTATAGATCAGCAGATACCTTCAGATGGGGGCTGACTCTCAAGAGGGCTACTGATTTTACCTTTCAGGGTCAGATGTGCCCAGTTAGTAAATCTCCAATTTTCCCGTTCCTAGTCTAACCAGGAGGGCACTGGGTACAGAGTCATCACACCATGTGGTTTCATGGTGGTGGGGAATTTTTTTCCAAATAATTATTTTGTTTAAGGAGACTGCCATTGTATACGTTTTCATTCTTCAAAGCCCACACAAAATTTCCCAAAGGAAAAGGCATAAGGGAACTCTCAAAACACATAATGAGAATCATTAAAAATGAAAGTTAAAAGGTACTAGAGAGTTGTGGTCTGCAATGCCGAAATGCTGGAATTTTGTTAAACAGCCATGCTCACCATGTGGTCCACACCAGCACTCCATAGGGGTTAGGTTGTATGAGACAGGCAAGGGCTGGAAGCCCTAGGGTAGTAAGCATGGCCTCTCAGCTTGTCCGTTTTATGACTATGTTAAAGTTCATTGTGCTTAGATTTTTATACTTCTCTGTCAATTTGTAGAAACAACAGAATCTTTGAAGGAAACAGATTTGGAAAGATCAACAGCAAGAAAAGTAGAGAAATTAACCTTGTCACCAAGGTTGGGGAGGGTTTCTGAGAAGGAGGTATGGTATGTTCAGCACTTTTAGGTGCTTCCTGTTGGAAAGGTGGAGGCAGAAATCCACATTCAGGCTTATCAGTGTCAAAGTAGCAGGGATCTTGGTGAGAGCTTGCTGAAAAGAAGATTCGTCAGTGTATGTTTACCATCCCTAGGTTGTCAGTATAGATCAGCAGTAGTCATGAGCTACAGTAAGACAGAATGTGTCAGGGTGTCTGCAGGAGTTGAGTTTTGAGGTTATAAGGACGTCTGCACCAGAATCAGACAAGAGTTGGGTTTTGAGGGATAAGGTGGTCTTTGCAACAGAATCAAGTTCTTGTGTTAATACAGTCATCTTGTGAAGGTAGAATAAATGCAGTTCTGTTGGTTGGGGTAAAAAAAAAAGTCAATATATTGAAGAATAGGCAGCAAGGGCTAGCTTAGATCAGAGGTTTATAAGACCAGGGCTTTTTGTTTTTGTTTTTGTTTTTTTGTTTTTTGAGACAGGGCTTTTCTGTGTAGTTTTGGTGCCTGTCCTGGATCTTGTTCTGTAGAACTCACAGTGATCCCCCTGCCTCTGCTTCCTCAGTGTGGCGATTAAAGCGAGTCACCACATCTTGTTGGAATCTTGATAACATCTAGTAAGTCCTTTATATCTTGTCTCTTCTCCTCAAAGGCTGTCAGCCTCATTTCATCCCTAGAAAATTTGGAAAGGTTTGCCCCAGGCTGAGAAGGATCATATATGCTCTTTTAGGAACCAGTGACTTTCAAGGATGTGGCTGTGGCCTTCACCCAAGAAGAATGGGGGCAGCTAGACATTGTTCAGAGGACTCTGTACCGTGACGTGATGCTGGAGACCTATGGACACCTACTCTCTGTGGGTAAGGCAGAAACTACTCAAATAAATACAGTTATTTCCTCTGCAGTGTCTTCAGCTATAATGTGAAAGTAGTATGTTGTGTCTCTAAAGGGCTGAGATGATCTTGAACTTTAAGATTCAGAGATAAAATTCCTAATACTTATGAAATACAAAGGGAGAAGGATATGCATATTCCACTTAAGTGAGCAGTCATAGGAGCAAGAGGCAAGGGGAGATTTCTTTGGCAACTCAAAGCTTTGTCACCAAAATTACATGTCTTTCCTCCATCTGTAGGGAATCAGATTGCTAAGCCTGAAGTCATCTCCCTGTTGGAACAAGGAGAAGAGCCATGGTCGGTAGAGCAAGCATATCCTCAAAGCACTTGTCCAGGTGAGGTGAAGCCTGGGCATTGAATGAGGAACTTTTCTTGAAGTTCTCCTTTTTGATAAATGGGCTAAGGGTAGAGGAGTTCTCTAATACTTCCAGAATCTCCTCCAGGGAACTTTCTTTCTACTCCTTTTTCTTCCTTCTTCCTCCTCCTTCCTTTTTCCTCTTCCTTTCTATCTTCTCTTCCTTCTTGTCCTCCTCCTCTTCTCTTCCCTCCCCTCCCCTTCTCTTCTCTTCCCTCCCCTTCTCTCTGCTCCTCTCCCTCCCCTCCCCTCCCGCCCCTCTCCTCTCCTCCCCTCCCTTGATTGAGAGCAGAGCCTCTCTCATAAGGTTGCAGTTGTGTGCTGAATTTCCCTCCCTTTCTGTCTGCTTTGTGCTTGGTGTTCATATTTGCTATACTTTCTCTAAGATAAGTTTTCATTTATTTACCTACTTAAAAATTTGCTTTTTCAGTTTCCAAATTGTCTATGGCTTCAAACATTTAGAAAAACAACAAATAAACAAAAATAGTTTTTGAATATTAGCCAATGTATTCACATGATTAAAAAAGTCAAAGCTACATTAAAATGTTTAAGTTGAAATTTCATGTATACTCACTGTTCTTTACCTATATTACTATTACTTCCCAATACAGATAATCTTTTATTCTTTTTTTCCTCTTTTACCAAGTTGTTGTTATTGTCTTAGTGGTTGTGCTGAGGATTACAGTTAACATCTCTATAATAGTCTTACCTGGATTAATACTACTTTAATCTTGTTAGTATTAAAAAAATTCTGCTTTTGTATAGCATGGCTTCTTACATATTTATGCATTTTATGTTATCAGCACACATCTGTAATTAATGATGTTTTATTTTTTTCATTTTCAATTGTTAGAATTCTAAAAATTTTAAATTGTATTTATTTGTGTGGAGGTGGGGTGGGGTGGGAATAGGTGAGCACTCATGTGGAGGTCAGATGATTTGTAGGATCAGTGTTTTCCTTCTATCATACGAATGTTTCAGGTTGTCAGGTTTGGTGCCAGGTATCACTGAGCCATCTTTCTAGTGCTGTTTTATCTTTAAAATCAGATAAAGAGATGTTATAAAGAAAAAATGTAATTTTGCTGGGTGTGGTGTCACACACCTTTAATTCTGAGCACTTGAGAGGCAGAGGCAGGTGGATGTCTGTGAGTTTGAGGGAACCTGCTCTACATAGCAAGTTTCAGGACAGCCAGGACTACATAGTGGGGAACTCTGTCTCCATAAAACAGGAAAAAAAGAAAAAAAATGTGATTTTGCTGTGTGTTATGTAATTTCATTATTAGTGTTCTTTGAGTTATTTGTGATTTTTTTCCATGTCAGACTAAGGAGCTTCTTTTAGCATTTCTTTTTTAAAATTACTTTTATTTTTATTTTTGTGCATGTGTGTGTGCATGTATGCACTATCACAAGTGAGTCCAGGCGCCCAGAGTTATAGGTGGTTTTGAGCTATCTGACTTGGGTGCTAGAAACTGAACTTGGGTCATCTGCAAGAGCAGTATATTTTCTGAACTGAAACCATCCCTTCAGCTCCTGTTAGCATTTCTTTCCTGCTTGCTTAAAAATATTTTGATTTTTTTACGGGTATGTGTGCGTGCCTCGTGTATATGCATTGCCAAACTCTGTGGAGGTCAGAAGAGGGTATTTCATTCCCTGGAACTGTAGTTATAGATGGTTGTGAGGTAGGAATTGAACCTGGGTCTTCTGCAAGAGTAGTAAGTGCTCTCACCTGTGAACCATCAGCTTTGTTAGCATTTCTTGTGGGGCAGGTTTGTTAGCAAGGTTTTATCTGGGAATCATTTGATAATTTTAATGGGTATAAAGTTCATGGTTGACTGAATTTCTCATTTTAGCTTCCATAGTTTCTAAAGAGTAATAAGTTGTAATATTATTGAGGATTGCCTGTGTGAAGAGTTGCTTGTCTTTTGTTGCCTCCTGGATTCTTTTTTTGGATTTTGACAGTTTCATTAATTATATTCATGTGACCTAAGTTGTCATGCTATTTTTAATTAATTAATTTATTTTACATCTAATCACAGTTTCCCCTCCCTCCTCTCCTCTAAGTCCCCCCCCCCTCTACCCTCCCCCCATCTACTCCTCTGTTTCTGTTCAGGAAAGGGCAGGTCTGCCATGACCATCAAGAAAACATGGCATATCAAGTTGCAGTAAGACTAAGCACTTCCCCATGTATTAAGGCTGGGCAAGGTGGTCCAGTATGAGAAGCAGGGTCCCAAAAGCCAGTAGAAGAGTCCAACACAGAGTGCCTAGATCAGTTCCACACAGGTTCTGTGGTTGTCAGTTCAGTCTCTGTGAGCCCCTGTGAGCCCAGGTTAGTTGATTCTGTGAGTTTTCTTGTGGTGTCCTTGATCCCTCTGGCTCCTACAATCCTCTCTTCCCCTCATTTGCAGAATTTCCTGAGCTCTGCCTAATGTTGGTCTGTGGGTCTGCATCTCTTTCCATAAGTTGCTGGATGAAGCCTGTCTGATGACCATTGGACTAAGCACCAATCCATGTGTATAGTAGAACAATGTTAGGCATCATTATATTGACATTTTCCCCCCTCCAGTCATGCTTGGTTCTACCCAAGTCTCTTGGTCATCAAGTCTGTGGATCCTGGTGCTCCAAGCAGTATCAGGGGTGGGTTTACTCTCTGGGCATCATTTTTAGTCTAGACTGATCATTGGTTGGCCACTCTCTCAATCTTTATGCCACCCTTACTCCAGCACATTCGATAGTCAGGACAGACTATAGATTGAAGGTTACTTAGCTGGGTTGGTTTCTCACTCCCTCCTCCTGATGTCCTGCCTGGTCATAGAAGATGGCCAGTGGGCTACGTATGTGCTATTGCTATGAGTCTTAGTTGTAGTCATTCTTGTAGATTCCTGTGAGATTCCCTTGCACCTGGTTTTTACCTGACCCTGAAATGCACCCCCTCTTTCAGTACTCTTCCCTCCTTCCCAACCTGATTGCTCATGTTTCTATCCTCACCTGTCCATAGTCCACTCGAAATCCCTTCTGTTTCCCCTTCTCAGGGAGATCCAGGCACCTCCCCTCCCACAAACCCTCCTTGTTATCTAGTCTCTGAGTCTGTGGATTGTAGCATAGTTATCCCTTATTTTACAGCTATAGCCACTTATGAGTGAGTACATACCATGCTTGACTTTCTAGGTTTGGGTTACTTCATTCAGGATGATTTTTTTTCTAGTTCCATCCATTTTCCCCTCAAATTTCCTGGTGTCCTTATTTTTAACATCTGAATAGTATGCCATTGTGTAAATGTACCACATGTTCTTTATTCATTCCTTGGTTGAGGGACATCTAGGCTATCCAGCTATTACAATAAAGCTGCTATGAACATAGTTGAGCAAATGTGAATCTTGAGGTTTTTATGTACTCACAGCTCCCCTGCTTCTGTTTCAGAGTGGATGAGAAATGTTGAAAGCAAAGCATTGGTTCCAGCACAGAGTGTTTTCGAGGAAGAACAATCCAATGGAATGGCATTACAAAGATATATATGGAATGACCCTTGGCTCTCCAGGCTAGGAGTTTTGGGGTGTAAAGACCAATTAGAAATGTATCACATGAACCAGAGTACAGGTATGAGGCAAATGGTCTTCATGCAAAAACAAGTACTTTCTCAAAGAGGTTCTGAATTCTGTGATCTTGGCACAGAGTACAGCCAAAGCTTAAACTTGGTTCCATCTCAGAGAGTTCCTCAATTAGAACATTTCTATAAACCTGATGCACATCTTGAAAGTTGGAGATGTAATTCAGCCATAATGTATGCAGATAAAGTTACCTGTGTAAATAATGATTATGACAAAGCCTTCTGCCAGTCTCTTCAGCCTGTTTACCCCGTCGGAATGCAAACTGGAGATCATCTGTTCAAATGTACTGATGCTGTGAAGTCTTTCAATCATATTATACATTTTGGCGATCACAAAGCAGTACATACAGGAGAAAAACTCTATGAATATAAGGAATGCCATCAAATCTTTAACCAGAGCCCATCAGTTCCTGAACACTCAAGACTTCAAATTGGAGGAAATCAGTATGACTATAAAGAGTATGAGAATATCTTTTACTTCTCATCTTTTATGGAACATCAAAAAATTGGTAGTGTAGAGAAAGCATATAAATACAATGAATGGGAGAAAGTCTTTGGGTATGACTCATTACTTGCCCAACATACAAGCACTTATACTGCAGAGAAGCCCTATGAATATAACAAATGTGGAACATCTTTTATTTGGAGCTCTTACCTTATTCAGCATAAGAAAACTCATACTGGAGAGAAACCCTATGAATGTGAGAAATGTGGAAAAGTTTTTAGGAATCGCTCAGCCCTCACTAAACATGAACGGACTCACACTGGAATAAAACCCTATGAATGTAACAAATGTGGGAAAGCCTTCAGTTGGAATTCTCATCTTATTGTACACACAAGAATCCATACAGGAGAAAAACCTTACGTTTGTAATGAATGTGGGAAATCTTTCAACTGGAACTCCCATCTTATTGGACATCAGAGAACTCATACTGGAGAGAAACCTTTTGAGTGTACTGAATGTGGGAAGTCTTTTAGCTGGAGTTCCCATCTTATTGCCCATATGCGAATGCATACTGGAGAGAAACCCTTTAAATGTGATGAATGTGAAAAAGCCTTTAGGGATTATTCAGCCCTTAGTAAACATGAAAGAACTCACTCTGGAGCAAAACCATATAAATGTACTGAGTGTGGAAAGTCCTTCAGTTGGAGTTCCCATCTTATTGCTCACCAGAGAACTCACACGGGAGAGAAACCTTATAACTGTCAAGAATGTGGCAAAGCTTTCAGAGAACGCTCAGCCCTTACTAAACATGAAATTATTCATTCTGGAATTAAGCCCTATGAATGTAATAAATGTGGGAAATCTTGTAGCCAGATGGCTCATCTTGTTAGGCATCAAAGGACTCATACTGGAGAAAAACCCTATGAATGCAATAAATGTGGAAAATCCTTTAGTCAGAGCTGTCACCTTGTTGCCCACCGGAGAATTCACACTGGTGAGAAACCCTATAAATGTAATCAGTGTGAAAGGTCCTTTAATTGTAGCTCTCACCTCATTGCACACCGGAGAACTCATACTGGAGAGAAACCATACAGGTGTAATGAATGTGGGAAGGCATTTAATGAGAGTTCTTCCCTTATTGTACACTTGAGAAACCATACTGGAGAGAAACCCTACAAATGTAATCACTGTGAAAAAGCTTTCTGTAAGAATTCTTCTCTGATTATCCATCAGAGAATGCATAGTGGAGAGAAACGCTTTATATGCAATCAGTGTGGAAGAGCCTTTAGTGGTCATTCAGCCTTACTTCAGCATCAGAGAAATCATAGTGAAGAGAAATTGTAACTGAATTGGTCAGAGACATTTCTTTTACTGTGTTTGACAACAGACAATAAAAACAAGCAACATTGGGAGGGGATAAAAAGCCTATAAGTATTACCAACAAGGAAAATTTTCACTAAGAATTCAGTAAGACTGTCTTTATTATTATACGACAGGAAATCTCTTCCTGGAAGAAACCTTATGAGTGACATGAGTGAAAAGACTAGGGAAAACCTTTCGGCAGTTATGTAACCCCTATGCAGTGTCAGGAAATTATAGATAAAAGCTCTTAAGCTTCTTATATGGTCCACAAGGAATCCATATTTGAGGAACATGATTGGGGGAATGAGGCATTCTAACCAAGTTCTTATTTGTAGATCAGTGTGCATTATTTAGGGCAAAGTCTTATGCCAAGAATAGTGTTTTGACTGGAAAGATACTGCCTAGAATGTTAGATGGAAAGCTTTACGTTAACATTTTGTGCATAATTATAGAAACAGATTTTGCTATTACAAGGGGAGGGTCTAGGTGCTCTTTAAGGGATAGAATGTGGAATAGTAAATCTGAATCTAAGAAAAAAACTAGTGCAGTATTGAGTGGAATATTTACTGTTGATCAAGGTTAACCTCTTTAGAAAAGATTAGTAAAGGAGATCACTAATGATAGAAGATAGAAAGGCTGTTGCCTAGAAAGATGAGACTGAGTTTTGAAACAGAAAGTATTTAGCTAATAATCTAGTGTGTCAGTGTCCATTGGCACTTATCAATGAATTGTTGGGCAGTTAGTTTATAATTCTTTTAGGCAATCACTATAAATTATAATTGTGGACACTGGCAATGTATGTAACAGAATGAACAACCATAAGAAGGACCCAATTGTATATAAATATCTATTGTAACATCAAAAAAAAAGTGTTTTTGGAGAAAGACCTCTTAGATCTATGGAGAAATTAATCCAGTTAATTTGTTTTTTATTTATTTATTTTTAGTTTAGTTTTTGTTTTGGTTTTACAAATACATAAGCACTTACAATGTGCTAGGCTTCATTTTAAATGCTTTTAAAAATATTAACTTGTCCAATTCCCTTAATTCTATAAAGTAGGCATTGTTATCCCAGTTTTACGAATGGATAAGTAGAAGCAGAGATATTGAGTAACTTACCCGAGGGACACATCTAGTAGGAGTACAGTTGAGATGGTTTGACTCTAGAGTTTGTGTTTTTAACCACTGTGTTTTCTCACTCACTTTTGTTCAGTGTTTTTTATAAAGATTTAACAATAAAATTCAAGAAAATCCTAAGTAATGAAAAGTGAAGTTTCCTGGTTCCTGTGTCCTGAGGGAATTTCACTAACATGTGAACCCAGATTTCTTTGGAATATGAACAACTCTGAGAAGGACATGGGACACCACTGGATCCTGGGTTCCATAGAATTCCATGGCTCACAGCTTTGAGGGTTACAGACAGCAGGGCATTGTGAACTTGAGTACCTGTAAGGACTGTCCCATGTGGGTTCAGAAATTCTCCTGATAAAGCAGAAGCAAGGCTATTTGTTCTTTGACATGTTGGAAATTAGCACCCATTAGGACACCAGTTTTCAAGGTACCCTCTGAGTTCATTGTTAGCCTTTTCCTTATCTTCTCTACATGAAAAGATTGCTTGATAGGAGGGAGGATTCGGGAAGAGAGTTCTGCCTGAGTCCATTACCGGTAGTGAGGAAGTTCCTTTAAAGGAGAAAAGGAGCAAATGGAATTCAAGGACTCAGGCAAGGATCATTTCTGGATATGCTTCAAAGGTATTGGGTAGAAGTTTGCAGCACATAAGATTCATCTAGCCCTCAAGGGTCCAGGACTTCCTAGTGGTGAGACGTAGTGTTAAAATTCTGTGTTCACTTCTGACTCTTACAGCTTCAGGCAACTTGGGATGTAACATTTAGTGCTCTCCTTTGCTGGGTTTGATAGTCTCTTAATAAATACTATAGGAAAAAGTAACTGATGGCTTTTATTGTGATTTTTGCAATGACTCTTGGAGAAAATAGTAATATGGCCTATGTAAGAGAGTGGAAAAAAATGTATTTAGAATCATACTGTCAAAATGATATGAATCTTGCATTTTAATATCCCAAAGAAGCCCCATTTCTCAGATTTCTAGATTCCCAAGGAGTTCCATATATTGTATGCAACAGTCCATAAGCACTCTGGCATCTTATTTTATAACCTTATTAGCAAGCAGTATTATCTCATAAAAGTGTTTTTAAATGGGCCTTCCATGGTGAGTCTACACTAGGAGTCGAAAGAAAGTTCTAGGGCTAAGAGTGTAGTACAGGATGGAGGACTTGCTTAGCTTGTGCAGGTGCAAGGTCTAGGTTTTAATCTCCAGTACCTCCTTCAAAGTTCCCAGACTACTGTCCCACCTCCTGGAGGGAGTCTCTATCACTTCTTACATATGCTTACATGACACTGGAGAGTCAGGACTATTGGTGGTAGTTTGTCCAGCACTCCCAGGATACCTTTTATTATCTTGATTCCAGATTATTTATAAAGTTCAGATCACTGCCCTTCTGACTTGTCTTCCATTCCTCCCCAACTCAAACCTGCCCAGTTCACTTCCATTCAGTTATGTGAATTGCTGCTTCAACTTCCTACCTACAGGTCTCAACTGTGCCCATTGTGTCCTGTCCAAGGTGACAGCTTTTTTCCTCTTCTTACTTTCCCTCATGTAGACTGCCCTCTGTCCCTTCCCTCTGAAACACAGCTTTGACTCATTGTTTCTAGCTATAGTCTTACACTCTGGGCTTATCATCTGCAAATCTTAATGTGTTTTTTCTGCCTCTGCATCTACATTATTTTGTATCACACTTATTTCTGATTCTAACACATTTTGATAAATCTATGTTCTGATCTTGAAATTCTGGTTGCTGCCACTGACATTTATGCCCTCCATCTCCCACAGTGCCTTCATTGTTGTTCTGGGAACCCTCTACCTTGTGCTGAAATATCCCTTACTGTTCTTATTGACTGTTGTTTTAGTGTCCCATTGATGTGACAAAATACCCAAGGAAAAGGCAGACAGATTTATGTTGGCTGATGGTTTCAGTCTATGGTCACTTGAGACTCAAGGTGTCATTTGATAAAAACCTGAACATTTGACTCCTATTGGATGCTATGCTGTAAAAGGGAGGTGAACCTAAGGGGAAGAATGAGAAAGGTAGGGACAGAGAAATGAGATGAAGGGCTTGGCAGCAAAAGAGAATGAGGAACAAATGGACAGGGAAGGTCGAGTTGTGTGGGGACTCGACCATCCTTGAACACAGTTAACCTGGAGATGATTCCTTCACAAGTTTCTTCCTCCCAGCACCACCTTTGCCCTCTTCCCCACTGGACTCTGTTGGTCCCTGCTTTCCCACCACAGTCACTCCAGCTAGACTGAAGTATTTTAGCAATAACACTTCACAAGGAAGGTGGTTTTTCATCAGTGTCAGGACAGATAAGACTTTTCCTCTCATCTGGTCAGCTGAGCTAGAGCACCTACTAGGTGCATATGTTGTGAGACATGGAACATGGTCATCATTAAATATCATCCTTGCCATGGAAAACTTGGTAAAGGAAATACTAAATGTGAAAAAGTGTGTGATGCCACCAAGCCTGATGACTTGAGGTCAGTATCTGGGATTGGTATGGTGGAAGAAGAATTGACTCACACAAGTTGTCCTCTGACCTTCAAATATATGCAGACATACCAATTCAAAAATTAAAGGTAAGTAATGAGTTCTCTGAAGGGAAATACAGTGAATAGTATATATTAAAGATCCGGTACCAAGGTCATGAGAGAAGCATTCACATGGAGAAAGATGAGGTTCTATAGGATGACTGACTAGGCAAGAAAGGAGTTGGCAGAGCCGGTGAAGTGGAAACTGGTAGCAACTGGTGGCCTTCCACATATGACACAAAAGGCTGGCATCCTTCATGGGGGCAGAATATTAGTAAGGAGTGTTTCATATCATTGGAATCAAGAATCACGTGAAAGCAATGAGAGTAAATTTGAGGTGAGGTTGAACCCTGAACAGGTTTGACTTGTCCTCAAAACAAAAGGGCTCTGCAGAGAACACTTAAACCTGAATATGTAAAGATGTGTCTCTCATCACTCCATGACGAATGCCCCACAACATTTGATGAGATGACTGGAAATGTCTTCAAGCTGGTGAAAGACAGTAAATCAACTATGGAAAGCAATGACTAAAAGTTGGATCATAGCAAAGAACCAGAGCAATAAAAGTCAGAAGAAGGTGACCATATCCCCTTGTAGGCAGGATGTGGAGTCATGGATGATTGTGAGCTACTTTGTAGGAGCTGGAGACAAAACTCAGGTCCTCTGGAAGAGCAGAAAATGTTAATTTCTAAGCAACCACTCTAGTCCCAACTGATGCATTAGGAATGTCCTTCAGAGTTTCCAGGTATGGTGTCTGTCTCATAATCCTACTCTTCCAGAAGGTTGAGGCAGGATAATCTCAAAGAGAAAATTCTGCCTTGGGAAAGAATACCTTTCTGGAAATGAGGAAATATCCAGGTGAACTAAAGGGGATCTCTACTGAAATAAATTGAGATGATTCTTCAGGAAGAAGGAAGACAGAAACTTGCAAATGCAGGAGACAGCGAAGAGAAAAATATGTACACTTTCACTCTGAGTGATCAAACATTTGGTTGGGCTACCCTTCCCCCTCTCATTTGGGCCCCAGCTCTAAGTTATTTGGCAATCCTCTCTGATTTTCTAGCCAATTCACTTTTATCTCATTGCCATGCTTAAAAATTGTTTCATAGTACAAGCTGCCATGTAACATGCCTTTTATTTTTGGTTCTTTATTGCTGGCTCTCTTCCTCTATTAATAGCATACAAGGTTGTGAACTCCTAAGAGAGTTGAGGCTTTCTTAGCCCTGTGCTCTGTTAGCCAGCATAACAGCTGTTATGCTGTGTGGGTGTTTGGTGGCATACCATAGCATAAGTAGATTGTTTGGTTTGCATTTGTAATTCTAGGGATCAAACCCAGAGCCATTAGGGTGGTAAATGTTCTACCACCTAGCTACACTCCCAGTTTGCACTGAATTCTTGACTAGGTTTTGTGCAACCTGAACTCATTAGATCAAAACTCATGTTTTCGCCCTGTCTGCTCCTGTTGCCTATGGGGAGGAGAAAGTAGGGTTGAATGTAAAGCAGGGCCACAGGAAGAGGAGGTTGCAATTTTAGACAGGTGTTCAAATGGTGGAAGGATTAAGCAGTCACTTCAGAGGAGAAGCAAATTACCTTGGCCTTGCAGACAGATGTGAGAAGTAGAAGTGAAACATGGGCAGTGTATGTGGGGTTTCCTCAGTTGCATGGTCTTCAGTCTGTGAGGGCTAGAGAACCTTGGCTTCTGAAGATACTCTTACCATGGCAACCACCCTGCCTTGTGACATCACACAGAGAAAAACTTTATGCAGGTAGAATAGACAGCAGTCAAAAGGGAGCATCTGCTCTCTGGTGCACCCTTCTTGGAGGAGATTGGAGGAAGGTTTGTGCCACAAAGAGGAAGGGTCTGTGCAGGAGAATTGGGTGCCTGTGCAGATATTCTATCCAAATTCTAAAACAAGCCCAAACCATCAGTTCTGTTTTTCTGAGCTATGAAGGATTGCACTGTTTAACTCACTAACCCTGTGAACTAGGTACTGTTTTTTTTTTTTCCCTAGGATTTACACATGAGCAAACTGAAGCTGAGGGGATTTAAGTAAATTGATGAAACTCAAAAATATTGCTTTAGAGTGCCTTGGGGTATCTACAGGTAGAGAGGTCATAGACCTTAGTGAGGAACCTATTATAATTATTTTACTAAATGGACATGTCAAAATCTCTTCTTATATCCATATTTTTATATTTTTGTATTAGTGTACTCTCAGCTTTTATCAAAGAAGCTTATACAGGCAAGGGTTAATGCAGAGACTCATAACTGGTCAAAGTACTGAGAATAAGTAATGGTGGAATGCTTAGTCCTAAATGGAATATCTACATCACTTCCTCCAAGGCTGAAGAAGCATCATAGAAGACAAATGGAAAGAATCTAAAAGTTTGAGGATGGGGAAGTATGTTTTGAAAGGATGTCTTCTGGACATAACATGGTCATTGTACTCATGAATTCACAGTGTCTATGATTACCCATACAGGACCCACACAGGATTGGGTCTGAAGGCATTTCATCATTGACTAGGAGAGAGACTCATGAGGTTCTACTCCTTCCTGAAGAGCTAGAGGCAGTGAGTGGCTGCTTTGTATATGTGTAGAGTTGTGTTGGTTGGTTTTTTGTCAACTTGACAAAAACTTAGATATATTTGGGAAGAGAGAATCTTAACTGAGAAATTATGTAAGATTGGCCTGTAAGCAAGTCTGCGGCATTTCTTTAGATTAATGATTGATGTGGGAGGGCCCAACTCACTACTGACGGTGTTAGCCATGGACAGGTGGTCCTGGATAGTATAAGAAAGCAGGCTGAACAACTCATGAGGAACAAAGTTAGTAAGCAACATTCCTGTATGGCTTCTGGTCCAATTTCTGCCCCCAGGTTCCTATGTTGAGGTCCTGCCCTGTCTTCCCTGTCAGTCCTTATTGATGATGACATTGTATACTTAGGGCACAGGACTTGAATGATTCAAGCTGTATAATCCAAAAGCTCCCTTCCTGAGGTCTAGCTTCCAATAGTTCTAGAAAGGATTATGCAAGCTACCAAGGGAGGGAAACAATTAATAGTCTTTTCTTCACTTACTAGCTGTGAACCACAACAATGGTCAGCATGGAAAGATATCCATAAAGGTGCAATAGTGGCCCTCACATGTTGGTAGTAACAAACAGATGTCTAACTGGAATTAAAGCTGATTAGACACTCAACAGGAAGAAAAACATGTCTGGTACTAGAATTCTAGCCAACTACCTGGGGCTAGTGAGGTCATGCATCTTAGATGTACTACTGCCATTTTGCTAGGTCAGCATAATTCCTAACTACATTCTAAATATTGACCTTATACCCATAGATGATTGTAGTTATCACCTCGACTCAAGGAAGATTTTCTTTACAGCCAATAAAGACCATTACAGAAAATCACAACTGGACACACTGCAGAGATCAATGAATGGTGAGGATTCCAGTTCCAGTAGATACATCTATACCACAGTCCTTGCATCTATGGCTCAGGAAAAATCACAGAATAGGAACAGAGAATTTGTAACAGGCAAGATATCAAGAAGCCTGCTGTGAGATCATCTCTCCTAGAAATGATAAAAACATAAACAAGACATGAACAATGGCATTATCAATAGACACACTGACAAGGAAGAGAGAAAAATCTCACAGGATCCTGTCCCTAACAAAGAGCTATAGGTAGCTAATGACTACTGAGAGAAGGAGAATTAGCCAGGGATGAGCCCCTTAATTGTTTTATCTGATTCATCTAGCATAGCTCCAGGGACAGATCTGATTGGGATCAGTGAGGGAGTGAAGGAAAGACAGACAGATACAGGGACATGCAGGGAAGCTGGCATTGGTATTGGCATCCTCTGCTCTTTGCTGGAGACACCTAAACACCCTGGAAGCTAAGTGTGCTTATTATGTGGAGTTGAAATGAGAGGTAGTATTACTGCATACAGCTGAACAAGGAAGAGGCAGGACTATCATATATGGTTATGGAGTCATGGTTTGTGTTATATGAATGGATCGAAGAGACATATTTTTCTGATCTTGGTAGGAGCAGTCTCTGGAGGAGAGCAGTCTTCAGGTCATAAACATCTGGGTGAAGAAAGCTTTGGCAGACATTTTTCTGCATATACAGTCAACATCCACACTTGGACCAGAGGAAGGCTTTGCCATGTCCTTGAGCCTCACCTTCCTGGGCAGGGGTTGTGTGTGTGTGTGGGAGGGGGCTTGCCATTCCTCAATAGGTTTGAGGCTCTGAGGTCCTTGAAATGGGCATGCCTATGTCAAGAGCATATATTCATTCACTCAGATCTTCACTAACTTAGGGCTTTCTTCTCTCCCTACAGTTATCTAATACAATGTGGTCAGCCCCATTGTATGATCATAAGCACAATAAAACAGACTGAACAAGTTGTACTTGTATATTGGTCTCTCTATTGTCTGTCTGTCTGTCTATCTATCTATCTATCTATCTATCTATCTATCTATCTATCTATCTATCATCTGTCATCTATTTATCGTCTGTCATCTCTATCATCTATCTGTCTATCTGTCATCTGTCATATCTATCTATCAATCTATCTATGTGTATAACATGTATGTACATATATATATAACAGTAATACATTATATGTAACAAGAAAACAGGATATCAGTTTGAGGGTGGCGGGACATGGGAGGGAAGAACGGGAAGGGGGAAGTGATATAATTATATTTTAATTTAAAAATGTATTAAGTTTAAAAAAGAGGGTTGGCGAAATTATGATCAAATATTTATTTGTGTATTTACATATTATATAGTTCTGTAAGTATAAGAATTTGTGAAAGAATAAATAAAAAATAAGGTTTAGAATTGAGACTTTTTTTTCAAAAAGTGAGCCTCGACTACAATCCAGTCTACTGCTTTCTAGCAGCCTTCTAGGTTTTATTGTTGTGATTTATTTTGAGACAAGGTTTCATGCAGCCCAGGCTGGCCTTGAACTTTCTAACTTGTTATATAGCTAAGGATGACCTCAAACTGCTGAACCTTCCACCTGTACCCCCTAAGTGCTGGGATTATACATGTGTGGCATGGCAGCTAGCATCTGTCACTTTCTTACAATTTATCACACTGAATCAAGACTCTTGACCACCTCCTCCCTAATCTGCAATCTCCCTGAAGTCGGGAGCCTGGTCTCTTTCCTGTCTGCCTTACCATAGGACACCTGGCTCATTTAGTCAGTCTCCTTGGCTGCTCTGGTTCTAGGAAGGAATTCCAGGGCCACAAGGTAAGCTGACCTCATACTGAGCTCTAAATCAGAACCCAAACATTCCATGAGCGGCCGAGTGTCTCACTGCTCCAGTCGCTGGGCTGTTAGATAAGTATTTCTTTCTCATGTATGAAAAAGAACTGATAATTTTAGAATAATGAACAAGGTTCAGAGTTCTATGTTTTTATTTTGGTGTTTATTGGAATGCCTACTTCATGTCTGCTTGCCTTATGTAGATGAGCTTTATTCTTTTGGGAAAGCAGCAGGCTTACCAGGTAGCTTCAGCAATGACCTTTCTTGTTTCAGGGGGACTAAAGACTTGTTTCTAGGGAAATAAAAGGAAGTTAATTACATTTCACTGCTACAAGTTTTCTTTTCAAGGGAGTGTACAGTTACCAACACCAAAAGCACCTGTGGAAAAACCCGGAGGCCCCAGTCCAATAGCTCGAGAAAACGCGATAACCCTAACACCTACAAGTAAGTCATTGCCTTACTTATTGAGGTGAGGATAAGAACTGGATGGTGTGTGTGTGTGTGTGTGTGTGTGTGTGTGTGTTATGTGTGTGTGCATGTGCATATGTGGGGTTTGTGTGTGTGTAGTGTGGTGTGTGTATGTGGTGTATTGTATATGTATGGTATGTGTGTGTGTGCATGCATGTGTGGCATGTATTGTGTATATATGTGGTGTGTGGGTGTGGTATATATACATATGTGGTATATATGTGTGTGTTGTAGTATGAATATGTCTTGAGTATTTGCTAGTAGTGAAGTCTAGAGAGAGTTAGACAAACATTTGAAAGGAAATTAAATACTCTGTGCCTCAGTGTGCTTCGTGTTTCTCATGAAGGGCTACTGTTTTCTTCCATTGCCTTTCACTTTAATTAGTGTGCAGAGCAAACGAGTCTATCTTGATTCTATGAATGACTTCAGTTGTAATTTGCTGTACATGTTTCATTGGTTTATCGAGCTCACAGGTCCAGACACAGAAGCTTTGCGAAGATCCTGCATTATTTATAATCCTCTGCACTTTCTGGGCTCATTTTTAAAAATTCACTATACAGCCCAGGCTGGCCTGCAATTCAGAACCCTGTCTTGTCAGCCTCCCAAATGCTAGAATTATAGACATGTGCCATTTGTCTCCTAGGCTGTGGTTTTTAATTTAAGAAGAAAGATCATGGCCCTGGGTTTGGTCCTTAGCTCTGGAAAAGAAAAGAACAAAAACCATTTATCTTTTAAAATTTAAATTTGTATTTCTTTTCTAAAAGTTTTATACATGTATACAATGTTTCTTAATTATATCCACCCCTCTTTCTGTTGCTCCTTCTCTGTACAGTACCCTCATTACATCTCACCCCAAAGCTTTGTTTTTATGTCTTCCATTTATAATTTGAATTAATTTTTTCCAACTTCAGAGTCCAGTTAGTGCTCATGTGGTGCAGGGTCATTTACCAAGGCATTGGGAACCTAACATGGGCAACAATCATAAAGAAAAGTGACTGTTCACCTCCTAATGAATATCAACTTCCAATAAAATCCTTAGTTGGGGTGGGGCCTTGGAAGCCCTTCTTCCTCCATGCTGGAAGTTTGAATTGACATGATTGTGTACAGATAATCACTGCTGCTGTTCATGAGTGCAAGAACCATGTTATGTCCAGAGGATAACATTTTACAACATGCCTCCCATCTTCTGGTTTTCTTGCCCCCTTCTTCCCCAGTGTTCTCTAAGCTTTAAGGTGTGTGTGTGTGTGTGTGTGTGTGTGTGTGTGTGTGTGTGTGTGTGTGTATGTGTATAGTTAATAACAGATATATCATTGTTGTTGTTGGTTTTACTCTTTTGGGGGCCCACCACCCATCTCCAAATAAATACACACATAGACCATAGACTTATTATTACTTATAAATGCCCAATCTTAGCTTTGTTTGTTTCTTGCCAGATTTTCTTAACTTTAGCCCATCTACCTTTGCCTCTGGGCTTTTACCTTTCTCTATTTCTGTATACCTTTCTTTCTTACTTCATTGCTGGTTGTGTAGCTGGGTGGCTGGTCCCTGATGTCCTCATCTCCTTATTCTCTTGCTCTCTCTTTCTCTCCTCCCAGATTTCTCCTTCTATATATTCTCCTTGCCTGCCAATCCTGCTTGTTCTTTCTCCTGCCTTGCTATTGGCCATTCAGTTCTTTATTAGACCATCAGGAGTTTTACAGTAACACACTTCACAGAATTAAACTGTGAAGTTAAACTGCAAATACAACATAAACAAAAATAACACACATTAAAATAATATTCTACAACATACCATCTATAGCTGAGCACCTACAGGCATATATTTCTATCAGTTTGAACAGTAATGCATCTATGCATTAACCACTGCTTACTGCAACAAGAAGCTTATTTGACTCAGGTTGTGGGCAGCACAAATATATGGGTATACGCATAAGGGCGGAACTAGAGAGATAGATCAGTGGTTAAGAGAGCTGGCTGCTCTTCAGAGGACCCAGGTTTGACTTCCAGCACCCACATGATGGCTAATAACTGTAACATAAATTCCAGGGGACCTCTTCTGAACTCCTTGGGCACCAGGCATGCACGGGGTATACCTACATCTTTGTCACTGTCATACCAGTGGGCAGATCTTGCCTGGAAGATCAATATTGTAGCATGCAGGGTCCAGTGCTGGGTGTCCTTCCAATCCCATCAGTGTACATAGCACCTTCCAGCACTTTGAAAGCCAGTCAGCAGCAAGAGAGTTTCCTGTTCAGTTCAAAGTTATAAGATATCATTTGGCCAGACTTTGTGGTTCACATTTTAAGACCCAGTACTCAGAAGGTCGGGGCAGATAGATGATTCTCTTCAGTTCCAGACCCTCTAGGGATACTTAGTGGCACTCGTTCTTAAAAAACAAAAACAAAAACAAAAACCAACAACGACTACAAAAAAGATAAATAATTTATCTTAAAACAGTGGAACTGAGCCTGATGATCTTTGAAGTCATGTATGTCTCCCCATAAGAGAAGAATGGAATTTCACTTCTATACAAGGGAGAGGCTATGCCAATGATACAGTCACATCTCATCTGTGTCCAAGAAAAGGCTATTTATTATTGATGGCTTCACTGGCCCTCATTCCCTGTCTTTGTGATAAAGCACAACAGCTTTCAACTCTGTCTTTTCATGTCCTTATCCTGGAAGGGAGTTTCTCAGGTAACATGACTGTAAAACCTCACAGTCATAAAATAAAGCAGGAGATATAAATGGGATACCATGATTTTGGCAACCTTATATGCCTGCAAGATACTGGGATGGATTTATTAACATATTTTTCACTATCTGGAAACCCTGTGTTGACATCCTTGTCTATTACCAAATTATTTCCCCATTTTCCTAAATCTGTCTTAAATTGGTATCTTCTCTTGGGTCCCCTTAAATGGCCTTCTAGGTGGATCAACTCCGAAGTCCTCAGAATCCCAGACAAGTAAAGGTGAGTGAAGGAACTGGGAGTAGAGGTGGGATCCATGACATTGCCCAGGCTGGTACGATGTGGAGCTCTGGAGGGTACTGGTATGTATGATCACTAGTGTAGACAGTACCTAGGTGCAAAGTAGATAAAAGCCACGCCCTTTGAAGAGTCGATTCATGATGGTGCCACTTGATACTCACTAGGGATTAGCAGAGAGGCTGTAAACTACAGAGCACAGGCTGGGTAAGAGCTCCAGCTCTCTTTGGGTGGCATAGAATATGCAAGCATCCCTCACAGTCCTGTTGCTGATTTTCCAGGGCTTCTTTGCTCTTGCCTTTTCTGCTTGAAACTTTCTCAAGACCGCTTGCCACAGAGTTCTCTTTAGATGAAAGGCCACCTTTCTGCCTTGCTGTTTTCCCACCTTAGAAGTTCCTTCTGGGTCTTTTCATATCTGTTAAATAAATGCCTGCCAGGAGTTGATTCCTCACCCAGCATTCTTGTTTTGTATTTTTAATTTTTATTTTTTGATAATTTCATACATGAGTACTGTTTTTATATAATTTTCACCCCTCATCCTCTTTAATTCCTCCCATCCCCCCATCACTCCCTATAAAATTCACTTCTTTTAAAATTATTATTGTTATTGCACACACACACACACACACACACACACACACACACACACACACACACATCCTACTGAGTTCATTGTGCTGTTGGCATGCACATCTCTCTAAGGCTGACCACTTGAGATTGGATGACCAATATGGGGACTGGTCCCTGGAAAATTCAGATTCTGCCTATCTCCACAACCATTGATGGTCTGCAGCTCTTCATCTATGGGCTGGGATTCGTGAAATGTCTCCATTCCAGGTTGGCATGTCAACTGGCATTGTCATTATGCAAGTATTGTTTAGACAACCATAGTGTTGAGTCTTTGAAGAAGCATCTTCTCTGTCATGCCTAGAAGACACTATCTCCCAGCAGCATCCTGGTTCTTTGACTCTTACTAGTTTTTCTACCCCATCTTTTGAGATATTCTCTTTGTCTTGTGTGTAGTTGTTGCATTGTATATGTACCAGTTCAGATTGAACACCCCTAGTCCCCTAACCTTTGTATTTTGACCAGTTTGGATCTCTGCAATAGTCTTCTCACTCCTTATTTGTAGCAAACTTCACATAAAAATTCCCCAAACTCAGCATCTCCAGCTCTTTCCTCTTGTTTCTCAACCCTGCTTTAGTCATTGCCTCTCCCCAAGACTACTAATGCCTCCTTTGCCCAGGTCTCTTAGGCCTTCCCTCATGCCCAGGCTAGTGGGCAGTTTTCAGTTCTTATTATAATTAAACTGTCAAGAGCCCATGCCTCCCCCCCCCCGCAGTGTTTCATTGTGAAGAGTTGAAGGTGTATAGATAGGAAATCTGGCAGGACTACAGAGTGGACCCCATGCACCACACGTCCCATGTGTGTAGCTAGTGCTGTACATTCCTGTTGTTTTCTTAGGCTTGGTTGACTCCTTCCACCGAGGTCTAAACATCAGGGCATTGTTCAGTTGTTAGGAAAACTCTCCTTTCAGTGGAGCAACAGGAAGAGAGAAAAGACCAAGTGTGGCACAAAAGGTAGTCACCTCAAGTGGTCAGGCTTCACAGGTGGCTGTCCAATATACATGCTTTCCCAACTGCTTTTGTTTAAAGGTATTTTTGTATAAAATAATATTTTGTACAAAATGATTCTTTTTATTTTTAAATTTCAGGAACATCACAGAATAGTGATACCCCCGAGCCGACAGAGATCTCTCATGAGTTCTTGGCACGTTCTGCAGTCCCCAGGTTCAACTCTTGGAATGCAGGTATCTGGGATTACACCATGAATTGCCCTGTAGTTTCTTCTTATTATAGCATCTTACACCTTGAGACCATTAGGGCAATATCTTGATCATAAGCCAAGGTGACACATGGTAGGTGCCTGGTGACAAGAGTTACTATCAAGGGTTAGAATATCTATGGGCAAGGAGTCAGTTTATCTACAGATTACAGGTTGCGATGGGTCGGTAAATTTATAGGTGATAGGTGTTGTTGTAGTGACCAGTACATCCATAGTGTAAGAATGAGGGCTCCAGTAGGAGGTGACCACAAGAAGAAAGTCTGGGGGTTGGGGAAGCAAAATTGAAAAAATTAAAATTATTGCATCATTAAGGAATTAAAATGTGTCTATGTGTCTCTGTGTGTATGGTGCCTGTGGATAGATGAACATCCGAGGACATCTTCCATACTTGATTCTCTCCTTTCACTCTGTAGAGGGATCAAACGTAAGTTGTTAGGTTTGGTGACAGGTACTTTTTTTTACCTACTGAGCCATCACTCCAGCCTCACAATTGTTTCTGTACATATGGGCTCTGCAGTTTCACATTAACATTTTCTTTTAGACAGGATCTGACTACGTAGTCTGAGCTGGCTCTGAACTCACGAAGATCCCCTTGTCTCTCTCTGCTTAGCGCTGAGATTAAAGGCATGTACTAGAATGCCTGGCAGTATTTTTTCTCCTTTAAAAATTGATGCTCATTCAAAGACTAAGAATATGAAGAATAAGAATAAGAAGAAGAAGAGGAAGGAGGAAGAGGAGGAGCAGGAGGAGGAGGAGGATAATGCCCATTCTTTGGGTCCCTTCTCTCTATTCTTCAGTTATTTTTCAGGATTCCAAGACTGAAATACTAGCTAGGGCTAGGTAGCAGGACAGACCCTCAAATGAGGTCAGCAATGTTGCAGGGCATCTCCTCAATGGAGGTGTTGTAGAAAGTATCAGTGTCTTGAAGAGTTCTCTTGTCTTCTTTTATTATGTATATTACTTTTCTGTTGCTGTGATACGATACCATGATCCAAATCAATTTATAGGAGGAAGAGTTTGGCTTAAGGCTCCAAAGGAGAGTCTGCAATGGCAGGGTATACATGATAGCTAACATCCAGGACAGGAAACAGAGAGAGAGAGAGAGAGAGAGAGAGAGAGAGAGAGAGAGAGAGAGAGAGACAGAGACAGAGAGACAGAGAGAGAGACAGAGAGAGACAGAGAGAGAGACAGAGAGACAGAGACAGAGACAGAGAGAGACAGAGAGAGACAGACAGAAACAGAGACAGAGAGAGATGGAGACAGAGAGACAGAGAGAGATAGAGAAAGAGAGGGGTCTTTGACTGCAAATGTGATACAGAGCTAGCCTCAGAATTTGTTAAAAATTAATTTTTAACTAAAAATTACACAATATATTTTGATCATATATCAAACTTCCTCCCAACTCTTCCTAGATCCTCCCCATCTCTGTACCCACCCAATGTTACAATCTCTTTCTCTAAAAATATTCCAAGCCCTCAAAACTAAAACTGAAACTCAAAACTATCAACAACAACAAAACAAAACCAGATAAGACAAATAATACCTAAACAAAAAGCACATCAAAAAGAACCCCATGAATTATGTCTTGTTTTGGCCAGCTTCTCCTGGGCATGGGGCCTGCCTTGGAGTGTGGTTGATATACAGTGACACTTCATAGGAGAGAGCTGATTTTCCTCTCCCAGGAAGTATCAATCACAAATAAATTCTTGGATAGGGATGGGATTTTGTGTTCACTTCCTATTCTCATTTCCTGAGATTTTTATCTGGTATAAACTTTGGTAGGTCTTGTGCATGCTGTTATGGTCTCTGTGAGTTCATATGTGTATCAACTCTATTGTGTCTGGAAAAGGCTTGTTTCTGTGGGTCATCCACCACTTTTGCCTTTTACAATCTTCCTGCCTCCTCTTCTGCATAATCATTAGTATCACTCAGCTACAATAACTACAATACTACTTGTAACAGTGATGTACTTGCAAGATATGCTGGTGTAATAGTGGCAGAAATATCATGGGAGTAACCAACTACCTTTTGATTGGATTTAAGTTCCACTCCGTGAGATGGAACCATACTTGACACTGCTCATGTGGCCAAGGACCAGATACTTAATAGGTCATGAGTCCCAGTGGAAAACCTGCTACTGTTATTCTGCTAACAGAACAGCAATAAAATGATATACTACTCTACCCGTCGATTAGAGCATCACTTAACTCTTATCAGAGAGGTTTCTTGTGATAGATTGGAATTAACATGGGGACCTACAACTGGACAACATACAGAGACTGAGAGACTTGGGAGCAGTCAGTCCTAAATGGGAGATCGCTAACCTCAGTATTTTTCAAAATTAGGGATGTCATTTGTAAAAGTATTGGCAATTTAGTGTTTGTTTCCTTTTTATTTTGTAACAAACTTCTTTTCTTTCCATTTTTAGTAATAATTCCACGTAGACCTGGTCTTGTTCATGTAATTTCAGTTTCAAGTATAGCTTTTGCTGTTGCCCTGATATGTGGACTCATAATCTCCTATATGATACAGTAAGTATATGCCTCCCCCATTCTTAACCAATAAGGCAGGAAATACACAAGGAAATTATTTAGTGTCAGAAGATGGTGATGATGATGATGATGATGACATTTCTTCTAATTACTAAATTATTATGATCATACTACATTTCCAGACCAGTGTATTCCAAAGTGTGGATTGTTGGTTATGCTATGGAAGGAGGAAGAGGAGGAAGAGGAGAAGGAGAAGAAAAGTAGGCCAGATTAAAATTTAGTGGAACTGAAATATCAGAACCTCCCCAGTGTTGGGGTTACAGGTGTATACCAACACACGTGGCTTTTTATGTGGGTCCTTGAGATTTAACTGAGGTCCTCAGGCTAGAGTGACAGTCACTTGGCTGACTGACTGGTTTTTAGAATTTAGATATTGGGGTGAAACTTTTTTTTTCTGAGACAGGGTCCCTCCGTGTAGTTTTGGTTTCTGTCCTGGATCTCACTCTGTAGACCAGGCTGGCCTCGAACTCACAGAGATCCTCCTGGCTCTGCCTCCTGAGTGCTGGGATTAAAGGCGTGTGCCACCACCGCCCGGCTGGGGTGAAACTCTTAGCTTTTAAAAATATTTACAATGTTTTTATTTCTTCATTGAGAGTTTCACACCACATACTTTAATCACATTGGTTGGAGCTTTTTCAAAGTGATGTGGTCATTTTGAAACTATTAAGCCAAAGTGGCATCATGCTATTTAGACCACATTCTGATTCAGTCTAGAATTCTATTACATCCTCCCGAAACAGCCAAAGAAAGTACAAACTTCCTTTAAAGTTGGTGGCCACCTGACTATAGCAAATGAAGACATTTATAAGAAAGAAACTTAATTAAAATTTTTTTATTTTATAATTTAATTTTACATATCAGCCACAGGTTCCCTTTTCCTCACCCCCCCCCACCTTCTCCCCAGCCTACCCCCCATTCCCATCTCCTCCAGGGCAAAGACTCCCTTGGGGGTTCAGCTCAACCTGGTAGATTCAGTCCAGGTAGGTCCAGTCTCTTCCTCCCAGTCTGAGCAATCCATCTTGTTATTTGAGATCTTCTGGGATCTAGAATTTACCAATTAGGTTAGATGGGCGGCCAATGAGCTGTAGTAATATGCCTGTCTCTGCCTGCTCAGTGTTGGGTTACAAGTGTGTACCATCACATCTGACTTTTTAATGTGGGTATTGGGGATTGAACTCAGGTTCTCAGCCTTGTATGACAAGCTCTTTACTGGCCAACCTGTCTGCTTAGCTCCAATTAAGTACAGGATCTATACTGGGCTAAGCCAGGGTTTTAGAGGCCCTGGAAAATGAACTATCAGTAATATCCTACATTTATTTAAAATCTTGACATTTTGTTCATTGTGGCTTTTTCAGCATTAATTTTGTTTTATATCATATTGCATTGATAGTAATTTCTGTTGTAAATTCCTTGAATTTTGTAGCTAGTCAAGTATGTCACTCACATCCAGCCCTGCTTTAGTTATGAGGTTTGGGACTGTCAGAGTATTTGTTGACATGAATCAACTAGGCCAGATAAGAAATTTGAAGTCTCACATAAATGTATTTTTCTGCCTCTGTTCTCAATCTACCAGCATGTATTAGCAATTCCTCTTGAGTCAAAAAATTCTATGATCTTGGCTGTAGTGATGACTGAGGGTTAAGAGCACTCTAGGTCCTTGCAGAGGACTGGGGTTTAGTTTCCAGCATCCTTGTTGGGTGGCTCACAACTGCTTGTAACTTCAGATCTAGGGAATCTGATGTTCTCCTCCCTGGTCTTCACAGGTACCTGACACCACCTCCCCTCCACATTATAAACACACATATAAATAAAACTTTAAAACCTTCAATATAAAGAAGGATGATTCACTCTAAAAAAAATCTGCCCTAACATTCATCTCTATGCTTCTTCAGTCGGCTGGTAAAAGCTGAGGAAAAACAGCAGCTTGCAACGTTGTATGAAAATGTCGAGATTCCACTTTTAGATGAAAAGGAGGTCTCTGAAGGTGATGTCCAGGCTGAGACTGATGAACCACATCCAGAGAATGAGGAACTGGGGAAGTTCATCGGTTCAGGTACTTTGTCCTGTCAGATCAAGGATGAGAATGAATGGTGGCTTAGTTTTTCAAAAGAAAATATAACTGGGATCAAATGGAGTCTGAGTTAAGGAAGATGGATGTTCATGATGTAGAAATGAAGCATTTTCATCACACCCCAGCGATCAGTGGGTAGCTGTCTAGTTGCTTGATCCTCAATGTGGGCCAATTCCAAGAATCCATGACAGTGTTTAGGAAAAAAAAAACAACTTTGTTTTGAATGAAACTTTCCCTTGAACATATTGGTGCATTATTCCTGTATCTAGAACATCTACAAGCAGACATTTCATTTGCCTCAGGCTGGTGTAGAAATGGGTTCCAGGTCCATACAACAAAAATCATTTCTCCCAGTGGAAGAACCCTATCTGAGACACAGGCATATTATAGATGCCTACATGTCATTGTGAGGAGAAGATGCCATAAATATTTCATATGCTTGATTTTGTAAAAGCTTTCAGGTTCAACATGTAAAGCTCAGTGTCTGGTCCCAATGCAGCAACATCCTCCACTTCATTCTTAAACAATTCTAGATGTGCCCAACCCAAAAGAGGCAGAGACTAAGAGCAGAAGTCATGATTGTTGCATACTGAGGCTGACCACCTTTGTAAGCTGTGGAAAATATTTTCTAATGTCTTTTTATTACATTGGGTTACTGTGTATTTTAAAAGTTTGAACATAGAATGTAATAATTTTAAAATTCAAATTTCAGCTGAGGGTTGGTGGTTCACACATGAATTCAGAGTGCTTGTGAAGTGGTAGCAGGAAGGTGAATCCAAAGTCAGCAAGAGCTTGTTTCAAAAAACCAAACCAAACCAAACCAAACCAAACCAAAAACCAAAGTAAAATCTTAAAAATTTTACTATCCTTCTTAGATCAGTAACATTTATTATTCTCTGATAATGGCTTTATTTTTTCTATGATTCCCCCCTCACTGCTTTGTCTTCATATCTATCCTCCCATTACTCCAACCTTGATAATATTGTTTCTATATTTCAGTTATTAGAACAAAAAGAAGGGAACACATTTTGAAGAAGAAAATGAAGGGAGAGCAAAATCTACCCACAGAGAATCCATTGGAGAGTTCAAATTATGCTGATCAAGTGGAGAGTCATGACAACGTGGAGAGTCATGACAGCATGGAGAAAGATGAAGAAGAGGAGAATCTATGAAAACAGAAGAAAGCTGTAGCATGTGCTAGACAATGTGGAGACCAGACTAAGACCAGATCACAGATGACTAAGAACATGAACAGGACTTAATTCCAGAGAACCTTGTTTCTTAGCTGTGATAGTCCATGAATAATTATAACTTAAGTAGAATATAGAAAACAACCTGAGTTCATTAATGATGAAGACAAATTGTCAAGGATTTTCTTCTTTGGCTTCAGACCAGAAATAAAGCTTATTCCTTTATTTGAGGGAGCCTTCTTGACTGTGATAGCAAAATATTTTTTATTAAAAAAACTTTTCTAAGGGATGTTTCTATCAGATTCAGTCATTTATCTCAATGTTACACATGAAGGCACTGAGGATATCTTAATAAATATAGCACTAGATTAAGACATAAAGAACCTCAGTTGGTTCTCAGCTCTAATGAGGGAACTGAGGAGCTATATATCCAGTAAACATATGCAGTAGGCTGTGAGTAGCCAAGAGCTGTGGGAAGACAGAAGAGGCAAGTCTCATATAGGTCCAATCTTTTGACCTTTCAACACAATATTGTCATGTACAAAGTTCATGCTGGAGAATCAAGCAACAAAACAAAATATCACCAAAAAAACCCATCAGTGTTGAAGTACAATTATTAGTGCATTGTACATTTTAGTTAGTACATTGTAGGTACATTGTTAAGTACAACCCAACAGTTTTGTGTTGGTTCCCATTCATTGCCATTCTGAGTGCAATTGCTTTGGAAAACAGTCTAGTCAGTCATTCCTATGAACACTGAGTTACTACATGAGCCAGCATATGTACTTCTACATATATATGTCCATACAAAAATTTGTACATGTTTAAAACAGCATTATATAGTCAGGCATGAGAGAATATGCCTGTAGTCCCAGGACTTGGGAGGTGGTCACAGTAAGATTGGGCTATGAACAAACTCCAACTTATCCATATGATGGAATATTTCTCAGTAGTTAAGGGGGTGAAGTACTGATGTATACTCCACATATGTGTGTTCATAGTGAAAACATTGTACTGAGTGTAAGAAACTAGACACCTATCGTGTGATTTTGTTACACAAAACACCCATAAACGGCAAAGCCTATAGTTACAAAGAGTAGATTTGGGGTTCTAGGGAACTGCAGATGAAGGTTGTATAGGCTTTATGGTTGTAAGTTCCTGTCAATCAGTGTGGAGATTTGAAGACTTTTAGAAGTCTCCAGTGGTTTCTCACAGTCCCCAACTCTGTAGGCAGTCTTTTTACTGTGGCGATTGTTTCCTTTGCTACATACAAATACAGTCCTTGAAGGGCAGCTGTTCCATTTTCAAATTTTCTTGGGCCCAGAATATGTCAGTGGAAGACAATATCCTGCGGACCAGTAACATGTATTGATCCAGTAAACATATGCTGTAGACCCTATTCCTGTTTTTGTATTCCATGGCTCTATTTCTTGAATAAAGCAAAAGTTTCTAGGCAACTCCATCCTGAATCAGAACCCAGATCCCTGATTCTGTAAACAGTTTCATGTACTCAGTTCTTCTGTTTATCAGTCACACATTTTCCTGTGGGCTATCTTCTCCCACAAAACGTATCAGACACTTAACTAGCATTTCCTTTCATGTGGTTGGCATGGAACAGAGGTGGAGAAGACCACATTTTTTTTGGGCCGGGGTGGGGCAGATATTTCTGCACATCTTGACAGTTTGGATCTCTCAAGGGGTATTCTTCATAGGAAGCCCTCCTTGTGTGAAATGTAGCTTAGTCTCAAGAGAAATTTTGTACTTGGCTGAGAACCAGCATCATGGACTGGAACTACACATTGATGGAACATTTGGGAAACAATTACAGTTCACTACATATCTTCATCAACACTAAATGCAGCAGATTTGAGAAAAGAACTTCAGAAGCAAGGTGGACAAGGACTCTTTGCTGAACAGTTGCAGATTCCAAGTGTCTGAGAAGTCACCTAGCAGAGAGGCTGGGAAGGATTTCCTCCTCAGCTCAGAACTTTTCTGACAACAAGTTACTCATACAGGGATGAAGTCCAATAACACAATTGAGAGAGCACTGGCCTTTTCCACTGTGAAAGAGTCATTACAACTTGGGAGAGTATGTAGACATTCAGAGTATGTAGACATCATATTCAGATGATGATATGTCATCAGCAGGGAAAGATGTTTGTAGCACGAATCTTAACAGGTCTTATTAATAAAAACAAACCTGAAGCCAGGTAATGGGTGAGCACTGGAAGATCAGAGAAGCAGAACAAGCTACAGCTATCTCACCTCGCCAATTTCTCAGCTGATTTTGTTTCCTCAGACTGGAAGCTTCTCAGTCTTCATCCAGAATGAATCTCAGCTGAACTGCTACTCAAAAGCCTAAAAGCTTAACCAGGCCAAAAGCTTCTAGTTTCTGGTCTCTACACCTTATATTACCTTTCTACTTTCTACCATCACTCCCTAGGATTAACAGCTCACTTTCTGGCATTAAAGGAGTGAGTCACCATGCTTGGTTGTATCACACAGAGATCCAGATAGATCTCTGCCTCTGGAATGCTAGGATTAAAGGCATGTGCTACCACTGCCTATCCTCTATGTTTAATGTTGTGGCCGTTCTGTTCTCTGAACCCAGATAAGTTTATTAGCGTGCACATAATTTCAGGGAACACAATACCACCACAGATGTTACAGTACAACCTGTAGCCTCAATGGTTATCCAAGAATTCATACTTCAGAAAAGCTATATGAATATGGAAAATGCATCAAATCCTCCAAGCAAAGGCCTAGTCTCATTACCCACAATGAAGTTCACATGGGAGTAAGACCCCATCAATGTTATGAATATGGAAGATTATTTAGTAGGAAGTATGACATCTTTAGATAGAGAATTCACATGGAGCTTAAGAGTGAAGTGAATGTGGGAAATCCTTTGTCTAAAGCTGCTACTTTTATTTTCTATTATTTTTTATTTATTCTTCTCTCATATATTTTATTCCACTTCAGATTTCCCCTCCTTCCTCTCCTCCCAGACCCTCCCCAACTTACTCTCTCCCCTAGATCTACTCCTCCTCCATTTCCCATCAGAAAAGAGTAGGCTTCTCAGCAATATTAACCAAACATGGCATAACATGTTACAATAAGATTAGTACATACTCTCATATCAAGGCTGGACAAGGCAATCCAGTATGAGAAAAAGGTTCCCCAAAGCAGGCAAAAGAGTCAGAGATACCTCCACTCCCACCATTAGGAATCCAATAAAACCACCAAACTAATAGCTGTAACATATTTGGAAAGGACCTAGGTCAGACCCATACAGGCTCCCTGATGGTCACTTCAGTCTCTGTGAGCCCCTTTGAGCCCTGGTTAGTTGATTCTGTGGGTCATGTTATTGTGGTGCTCTTGATCCCTCTGCCCCCTATAATCCTTCCTCCCCTTCTTCCATAGGATTTCTCATGCTTAGACCAATGTTTGGCAAAGTGGTTACTTACTAAACACCAGATAGTTCATACTAGAAAATGACCTCATGAGTGTAACAAATGTGGGAAAATTTTCACATAGAAGTCCCACCTCTTCTAACAACAGAGAATTCATAATGGTGTAAGATTTCATGAGTGTGATAAATGTGGAAAATTATTTAACCACAAATCCATTCTCATCATAAATGAAAGGGTTCATGCTGGAGACAGGCCTTATGAGTACACTGGATGTGGGAAGTCCTTTAGCAAGTGCTTTACTCTTGCTAGTCATTGGAGAAGTTGCATGGGAGAAAGGCTTTGTGAATGCAGTGAATGTAAGATATCCTTTAGCTACTACTCTAATATATTAAACATGAAAGAGTTCACACTGTAAGGTACAAGAAGCATACAGAACACTATATAGACTGGGTGAGAAAAGAAATTCTCCATAGTACATAATCAAAACATTAAATGTACAAAGCAAAGAAATAACACTAAAAACCTGCAAAAGAAAAGGACCAAGTAACATATGAAGACAGACTTATTAGAATTATACCTGGCTTCTCAATGGAGACTCTAAAAGCCATAAGGGCCTGGACAGATGTTCTACAGACTGTAAAAGACCACAAATGCTAGCCCAGACTACTATGCCTGGCAAAAGTTTCAATCACAATAGATAAAGAAAATAAGATATTGCATGACAAAACCAATTTAAGCATTATCTATCTATAAACTTAGTCCTAAGAATGTCCTGGAATGAAAACTCCATCATTAAGAGGTTAACTACATTCAAGAAAATACAAGGAATAAATAATACCAGACCAGCAAATTAAAAGAGAGGAATTACATAACACCTACCCTCCCCATGCCACTACCATTGCAATGACAGAATAAGAGGAATCCACAAAAAAATGCTTATTGAGATTTTTCAGTGTCAATAATCTGAATTCCCTAATAAAATGACATAAACTAACAGAATGGATGAAAAACAGGATCCATCCTTCTGCTGCTTCCAGAAACACATCTTAATATTAAGGATAGACATAACCTCAGAGTAAAAGGATGGAAAAAAATTTCCAAGCAAATGGACCTAAGAAAAGGCTGGTGTAGTCATTTTTATATCTGACAAAATAGACTTCAAACCAAAACTAATCAGAAGAGATAGGGAAGGACACTATATACTCATCAAAGGAAAAATCCACCAAGAGGACATTGCAATTCTCTCTCTTTTTTGTTTTGCCTTTGGTTTTCTAGACAGGGCTTCTCTGTGTAACAGCTCTGGCTGTTCTGGAAGTCACTTAGTAGACCAGGCTGACCTCAAATTCACAGAGATCTACCTGCCTTTGCTTCCCAAATATTGATATTAAAGGCATGTGCCGCCACTGCCCGACTGACATTGCAATTTTTAACATCAATGTCACAAACACAAGGGCTCCCAGGTTCATAAAAGAAACATTACTATAGCTGAAATCACACATTGGCCCTCACACACTGATAGGGGGAGACTTCAATACCCCACTTTCACCAATATATAGGTTATCCAGATAAATACTAAACAGACAAATGCTAGAGCTAATTGACTATAAACCAAATGGACTCAATAGATATTTACAGAACATTTCACACCCAGACAAAAGAATATATCTTCTTCCCTGCACCTCATGGAATGTTCTCTGAAATTGGCCACATACTCAGACATAAGGCAATGAGACATAAGGCTATACAAGAAAATTGAAATAACACCCTGCATCCCATCTGACAACCACAGATTAAAGCAGGATATCAACAATAGAAACAACAGAAAGCTTTTCAGCTCATGGAAACTGAACAACTTTCTACTGAATGAGAAATGAGTCAATAAAGAAATTAAGAAAGAAATTAAAGACCTTCTGGAATTGAATGAAAATCAATATACAAACACTCCCAAACATATAGAACAAAATGAAAGTGAGGCTAAGAGGCAAAAATCATAGCACTAAGTTCCTACATAATTAAAAAATAAGAGCAATCTCATACTAGTAACTTAACAGATCACCTAAAAGCTCTAGAACAATAAGAAGAAACCACACCCAAAAGGAGTAGAGGCAAGATATAATCAAACTCAGGGCTGAAATCAATAAAATAGAAACAAAGGAATACAAAGTATCAATAAAATGGTTCTTTGAGAAAATCAGTAAGATTGACATACTTTTATCCAAATTAATTTAAAGGTAGAGAGAGAACATCTAAGTTAACAGAATCAGAAATGAAGACAGGGGCGTAACAAGAGACACTAAGGAAATCTAGAGAATGATAAGGACATACTTTAAAAACATGTATTCCACTAAATTAGAAAATCTAAAAGAAATGGGTAATTTTCTTGATGCATACTACTTACTAAAGTTAAATCAAGATGAGATAAGCAATTTAAATAGACCTAAAACGCCTAACGAAACAGAAGCAGTCATTAAAATTCTTCCAACAAAGAAAATCCCAGAAGCAGATGGTTTTATTGCAGAATTCCACCAAAATTTCAAAGAGTTAATGCCAGTTCCCTTCAAATTATTCCACAAAATAGTAACAGAAGGAACATTGTTCTATTCATTTAATGAGGCCACAGTTACCTTGATACTCAAACCACATCAAGACCCAACAAAGAAAGAGAATTACAGACCAATTTCCCTTATGCCAAATTCTTTTTTTTTTTTTTTTTGGAGATAGGGTTTCTCTGTATAGCTTTGCGCCTTTCCTGGGACTCACTTGGTAGCCCAGGCCGGCCTCGAACTCACAGAGGTCCTCCTGCCTCTACCTCCCGAGTGCTGGGATTAAAGGCGTGCGCCACCACCACCCGGCAGATGCCAAATTCTTAATAAAATGTTTGCAAACCAAATCCAAGAACACATTCAAAAGATCATCCACTGTGATCAAGTAGACTTCATCTCAGAGATGCAGAAATTGTTCAACATATGTAAATCGATAAATATAATCCGCCATATAAACAAAATGAAAAAGAAAAATGACACTATTGTTTCATTAGATGCAGAAAAGGTCTTTGACAAAATCCAACACATCTCCATGATAAAAGTCTGGGAGAGATTAGGGATACAAGGGACATGCATCAACATAGTAAAGCAGTTTATAGTAAGCCTATAGTCAATATTAATTTAAATGGAGAGAAACTCAAAGAAGTTTTATTAAAATCAGGAACAAGACAAGGATGTCCACTATCTATTCTATATAGTAATTGAAATCTTAGCTAGAACAATAGGCAACTGAAGTTGGTCAAAGGGATATAAATTGTAAAGGAAGAAGTCACAGTATCTTCATTTGTAGATGATATGATAGTATACATAAGTGACCCTAAAATATTCCAGTGGGAAACTTTTACAGCTGATAATCACTTTCAGCAAAGTAGCTAGATACGGAGTTATCTCACAAAAATCAGTAGCCCTCCTGTATACAAATGACAAATGCTGAGAAAGAAATCAGGGAAACAAAGTCTTTTACAATAGCCACAAACAATATAAAATACCTTGGGGGTAACTCTAATCAAGCAAGTGAAAGACTTGCATGACAAAAATTGTTCTTCAAGTCTTGAAAGAAAGGAATTGAAGAAGATATCAAAAGATGGAAAGATCTCCTATGTTCGTGGGTTGACAGGATTACCATAGTAAAAATGGCTATCCTACCAAAACCAATCTATAGATTCAATGTAATCCTTATAAAAATTCCAACACAATTCTTTACATATCTTTAAAGGACAATTTTCAGCTTCATATGGAAACACAAAAACCCAGGTTAGCTATGATAAATCCTGAACAATAAAAGAACTTCAGGAATTATCACTATTCCCAATTTCAAGTTGCAATACTAAGCTATTGTAATAAAAAAACAACATGGGATTAGCACAAAAACAGACATACAGAGCTAAACAGTTCTCCAATGAGGACATTCAAATGGCTGAGAAGCACTTAAAGAAATGTTCAACATCCTTAGCCATCAGGGAAATGCAAATCAAAACGACTTTGAAACTTCCTTTTACACCTGTCAGAATGGCTATGTTCAACAAAACAAGTGACAGCTCATCCTGGAGAGGATGTGGAGCAAGGGGAACACTCATGCATTGCTGGTGGGAGCTCAAACTTGCATAGCCACTATGGAAATCAGTGTGGCAGTTCCTCAGGAAGATGGTTATCAATGTACTCCAAAATCCAGTTACGCCGCTCTTGAGAATATACTAAAAGGATGCTTCATCTTACTACAGAGACACTGGCTCAACCGTGCTCATTGCTGCTCTAATAATCATAGCCAGAAATTGGAAACAATCTAGATGTACCTTAACAAAAGAATGGGTAAAGAAAATGTGATTCATTTATATAATGGAGTTACTTTGTTAAAAAATGACATCATAAATTTCATATGTAAATTGATGGAACTAGAAAAAACCACCCTGAGTGAGGTATCCAAGATGCAGAAAGATAAATATGGCACGTGTTTGTTTATATGTGGATATTAGCTGTTAAGTCAGTGATAACCAAGCTACACCTAGTAGCATCACAGAGGCTTTGTATAGTAATGGACTAGTGGGTAAAGATAGATCTCATTAGGAAGGGAAATAGAACATGTACTTATGGATGGTTGGGGGTAGTGGAATAGAGGACAACCCCCACACAACTCATTGAACATTGAGAAGCTGAACTGGTGCCTACACAGAGCCCTCACCCCTACTTTCCAGCATCTTTGATACAGGAAAGTACTGTATATGCTATCAAAAGAGAAGCACACCAACCCAGCACAAACCCTTTGAGCTACAATGGTGTCCTCCCTTTAAGATATAGTAGGGCAATTATGGCACAAAGCTGTGGGAGCAACCAATTAACTAATCTAATTTGACTTAAGGCCCATTCCATGATATGGAATCAGTACGCAGCACTTATTGGATGCTCCAGAATCAGAAGCTATATAGCCTAGGAACCTAGGGTAAAACCAAATACTACTTTTCTAAAAAAAGTAACAATAAAATGACTCCTCATGATATTCTGCTATACTCATCAGTCAATGCCTTGGTCAGCCATCATGAGAGAAGCTTCCTTCTGCAGCAGATAGGAACAAATACAGAGACCCACAGCCAGATATTATATGGGGAGTGAGAGACCTTAGATCATTCAACCCTAAATGTGATGTCTCCATTAAATTCTTCTGTTCAGGGACCAGGGAACCATGCAGAATAGGAGATGAGAGGAGTGTACGACCCAGAGGGGATGGAGAACACAAAGGAAACAATGTTCTCTAAATCAACATGATGAAGATTCATATGAACTCATATACTGAAGCAACATGCATAGGGTTGCATAGATCTGTACCAGCTCTTCTTGGTGTATTTTATGGTTTCCAGTTTAGTGTTTTTTTTTTAAAATAGCATTCCCGAGTGTGTGAACAGTGTGTCTCTAATTCCCATGCCTTCTCTCAGGCTCTTTGTCTTCTGTTTGTCTCGTCCAAGCCCAATGCAACAGTTTTTGGCTTTCCTTATTGTTACATTTTATTTTGCTATATATTTTTTTACTATTATCCCTTAGTAGCCTGTGTGTTTTCTAATGAGAGAGTGAGAGTGAGAAACTTTGGAATACTTGTCATTAAATGTGATGTCTCCATTAAATTCTTCTGTTCAGGGCCTATAGAACCATACAGAAGAGGAGGTGGAAAGGGTGCAAGACCCAGAGAATCTGGGATGGATCTGGAAGGAAGGGGAAGGATGAAGAACTTGTAGGAGTAGTGAGAGGGGAAATTATAATGAGGATATAGTATGTGAGAAAAAAACATGTTTAATAAAAGGGAAAAAATGAGGATAAATATCACAAGGTGATCACATATAAGCTGGATTTTATTCCAGTTTCAAGCATACATGGAGCTGAACCAGATTCTCTCACATGAGATTTTGTTCTCTAGCTGAGACTCCTGTTCTTAGGGTTCTCAGATACTTTCCTTGACATTTGTGTCATTCTCTCTAGACAAACCTTGAAGCTAATAACTAACTCACTCAGTAGACAACTGTTTTCCAGAGATACTCTCCAGTACTTGTTGTCTATGCTGCTACTGTTCTTACTGGTGAAACTATCACTTTTCAGCAGGGAGAACAGATCATGGGATCCAGACTCTTCTCAGTGTTCATGTGGCGTGCTGGAATTCTGACATTGGAGCACCATGTTGGCAGCGGTGTCAATTTAGTAAGTAAATACTATTCACAGAGAAACATCACCATTTTAGAAGAAAGGATTTCCCTCAGCAGTACTGAACATCATTTCATAATGTTTGTGGACTAGATTGCTGGTTTGTCACAAGTATAGTGTCAGCCCCTTGAAAAAGTCCTACAAGCTCTAAGAGACCACAGATGCCAGTCCAGATTACTATACCCAGAAAAACTATCAATCACTATAACAGAGACAGAAAAACGTTTCATGATTTTAAAAAAAATCTAAGTATTTCTTCCACCATTCTAGTTCTACAGGAGGCACTAGAAGGAAAAATTCAATCTGAAGAGGTTAACTGTAGCCAAGAGGACACAAGGACTAGACAATCCAAGAAGTTAATCAAAAGAGGGGAAGAAATCTCATACCACAATAGCAAAAACATGAATGAATCAACACTGTGAATTTATAACTCCCAATATTAATAGTCTCAACTCTCTTCCCAAAGACATGATTAAAATGTTGGGTGAGAAAGCATGATTCATCTTTTTGCTGCATCCAAGAAACACATTACTCCATCAAGGATAGACATCATCTTAGTTTAAAAGGCTGGAAAAAGTTATTCCAAGAAAATGAAATCAAGAAGCAAGCAGGTATAGCTATTTTAATATCTGGCAAAGTAGACTTTAAACCAAAACTAATCAGAACAGATAGGGAAAGACACTACATACTTATTAAAGGAAAAAAATCCACCAAAAGGATATAAGGAATCTGAACATGTCTACACCAAACACAAGGGCATCTAGTTCATAAAAGAAACACTACTACAGCTTATACCATGTGTTGACTCTCTCACAATGACAATGAATGACTTTACTATCCCACTGTTGCTCTGTCTGAGGATTTGAGTTTAGCCCCTAGCACCTACACCAGGCAGCTCACAGTTCCTGGAACTCCAACTGGTGGCCCAATGTCCTCTTCTGGCTAGAAACTTTTGCTGCTCAAAGAGGCTCCTCATTACCACCCATTTTATACTGCAGTCTTTCTCCATGTCCTCCTTGCCCCTCTAACTTGACGCTTTCTTTCCACGTAAAGCACTTACTGTCCTACAACACTTTGAATATCTTGTTTATCATTTGTCATTTTTCCATTTTTCTTGACCGTGCTATCCACAAAAAAGGAGGCAGACTCTTTGCCAGCTTTTAAATCTTTATTTATTTATGTAGTTGCTTATTTATTTTCTGTGTGTGTACATATGCCACATGTGTGGAAATCAAAGTGCAACTTGTGTGAGTCTGTTCTTGCCTTTGACTCAACAGGTCCCAGGGAGTAAACCAAGGTTCTCAGTCTTGGAGGCAAGTTGCTTTATCTGGTGAGCCATCTCCCTGGTGCCAGTCTTTTTCTTGCTGCATCTTGTAAACCCAAAGCGACAATGAGACACACATTAGGTGTCTAATCACGCCCGTAGAAGCTGTGGATGAAAGTTTCTCCAAATTCACTTCTGACAGTCAGACCATCACTTCTTGTCTTTTTGGTTAAGATCAATTGTCATACTCAGCAGCTCACTCTTACCCACTGGTTCTCATCTTCCCCTTCTAGGTATTCATGGTGTAGATTTCACAGGACTGAAAAATAATCACATAAGAAGTAAAGCCCTAAAGTTGGTAGACTACACAGCCCAACTTACTCTCACTTCCTAACCTCAGTGGCCTCATCTCCCTTGTCTTTTTCACTTGGTGTTTTTCAGCCATCTCAGCCGGTGTTTTCCTCCGGAATCCCCCTGCCCTGCCTGGATCCATCACTAATTACTCTAATCCCTTTCAGGGATTTGAACACGGTGCAGATGTTTTTCTGAGATGATTCCTAATCTCCATGCAGACTCTGTCACTGCACTGAAGGGTGAAATGATAATCACCTCCCAGGAGGATGACCTCACTGTGTGCCAAGCCTTTATCTCAGGGATAAAATGCCCTCCTGTGCACACACCCTGTGTGTGACTGAGGTGGCTACTGCCCCAGCGAACACACTTGGTAAGTTGTCTCCTTGTTTTCTGATAGATTTTTTTCCTCTGGAAATGTTTCAAGAAATATGATGTAGAACCACAAAATTTTTGAGACACATTCTAGGAATGTTGTCCAGAACTGACCAGGAACCTGTGAGCTCATATGATTCACTTATTTTAGCCTACATGTGTGCATGGCTAGCTAGGCTAACTAAAACTTTTGTGGCAGCATGCTGTCTTCAGTTGGATCTGTGAACATGCCTCTCAGTGTTTTCTGTAAGATCCACACAACAATACACTCTCTTTTTCTTACTAGCCTTTAGCTGCAGGATGAATCGTATTATGTCATTAATTTCTTTTTATGGACCCTTTCACAAATGTGATAAAAAATGTCATTAAAAATTGACTAACACATTTCCAGGATTCTGGGGCAGGAAGAATTACAGTCCTTAGATACATTACCTGTGACTCTAACATGTCACCAGAGTGGCAGCGCCTTGATAGCCCTCGATCCCCTGAACCTATCTCCTGCCCAATGAGATTCCAAGGCTGTCACCCAATCCAGTGTCCAGGCAATGGAAACAGAGTTTGCTCTGGACCGGCAGACTTGAGAAGGAGCATTTTCCTGTCCTTATTCTAGAATTAAGATATGTCCAGCTTATTTCTTACTTGTGTGTCCACAGGGAACATTTAAACACAGAAAAGGAGGAAGCCATTTGTCTTTCAAGGAATGACTTCAGTTGTTAACTGGTAGCTAAGATCTGGCATCTTAGCAGGTCTGGGATTGAGACAGTGTCTTGTTTTGGTGTGTTATTCTAGTGCCCGGACTTCATTCCTCAGGATAGCATGACAAGATTTTTGTGCACACACTTGAGACACTTGAGTGTTCTTTTCCTTCTCATCCTACACTTTTACCCAATTGTTGGTAACAATGGAAATAATGTTGTTTTACTTATGAGGAATAGGTTTCCTTTGCAATACCAGGAATTGATACTGAAGTCTTGTACATGCTGGATAAGCATTTTAACATTGAGCCACATGCTTAGCCCTTTAAGAAATTCTGTTACAAGCATCATGTTTTATTGTTTAGCATTTCCTACTTTATCTCCTCTGTCCTTTATCCAGATTGTAGTATTTTCCAAAACCTAATGACTGTTATGTAAGGTATTAGTATAATAGTAGCAATTTTTGAACACATGAAAATTTCTTACAAAGATATTGATTTTGAAAATTTTGGATTTATTGATTTTACTTCACATGTATGAGTGTTTTGCCTGCATGTATGTCTGTGTACCATGTATGTTCTGAATTTTTACGGATGTTAGAAGAGGTCACTGGAGCCTCTGGAACTAATCTCTGGCCTGTTGTGACCCACTGTTTGGGTTCAGGAGCTGAGGATGTGACCTCTGCAGGGACAACAGTGTTCTTAACTGCTGACCTGTCTCCTCTGTCTCTAGTTATAGTTCTTTTTCTTTAACTTGTTGTTGCTATTATCATTTAATTAACATATTTTCCCCTTCCTTTCCTCCCTCCCAACCATCCTATGTTCCCTCATTACTACTCTCCTTCACATTAAATGGCCTCTTTCAGTGTTGTTTTGATGAAGGTGAATTTGGGAAAAAAACATTACATTTTAGGTGATGTTTCTATCATCTTCTTTTTTGGTGGGCATGCTTGCTCCTTTAATAGTTCATTTATTTTGAGACAGGGACTCACTGTATGACCTTGGATAGCCAGAAGTTACTGTATAGCCCAGGCTAGTCTCTATCTCAGAGATTCACTGCCTTTGCCTCCTCAGTGGTGAGATTAATGGTACTCTTGATCATGCCTGGCTGGTTATTTTTTAAGATTAACCTTTAGATTTATGAGTTACATTTCACACAAATTTTAGTATTACATATGTTTAAGAAAAAATTACTATTTGCATATTAATATACTTATTTCTTTGAATTTTTGTTTGTGTTCATTTGTGTGCATCTGTGTGTGGTTTGGTGCAGTGCCTATGAAATCAGAAGAGTGCATTGGATCCCTAACAGCTTAAGTTACATGATGTTGTGGACTGCCTAAAGTGAGTCCTGGGAACTGAACCCAGATCCTCTGGCTGAGCATGACGTGCTCTTAACCACTGAGCAATCAGTCCAGTCCCACTTTTATATTTTAAGTGTATTTGTGTTCATGTGTGTACGTATGTATGTGCCATGTTTTGAATGTGGAGGTCAGAAGAAAACTTACAGGAATTTGTTCTCTTTTTTTCACTCTATGGATCCCATAGAATAAACTTCAGGCTTGGCAGCAAGACCTTTGCCTTCTGATCCATCTCCCCATTCCCCCCAAATATACTTCTAATCTAAACAAGAAGTAAGATAGGCTGTGGTGACCTGGCTTTGTGTTGTCTTCTTTGCATTGTTTAGAGGCTCACACACAGGATAATTTTACTTAAAATTATTATTTTTTATTTGTGTGATGCATGTTTACCTGCATGAGTTTATGTGCACCACATACATTCAGGAGCTCATGGAGGTCAAGGACATTGCATCCCCTGGAGCTGGAGTTGCAGGTAGTTGTGAGACACCATGTGTGTACTGGAAATCAAACACAGATTCTCTGCAAGAGCAGTCACTTCTCGTAAGAACTAGTTTTAGAGACTCTAGTTTATCCTGATCTTTTAAAGATACACAAATAGAGGTGCATACCTGCAGTCCATGCTTTCTTGGTTTTGTAAACAATTGTATTTCCTCAAAGGGAAGCAGCAAACAAGGTCTCCTCACCAGGCAATGCCAGTTCATTCAATCTTTCAGTGACCAAGGTGGAGAGCTTCCAGTTTTTGTGGTGGTTATAAATAATGCTGTAAGAAGACCGTGTGCATTTACAAATGATGTTTTTTTTTTCTTTCTGAGACAGGATTTCTCTGTGTAGTTTTGGAGCCTGTCCTGGATCTTGCTCTATAGACTGGGTAGGCTCTGAACTCACAGATCCACCTGCCTCTGTCCTGGAGTGCTGAGATTAAAGGTGTGCACCACCACCACCACCACCACCACCACCACCACCACCACCACCACACCACCACCACCTCGTTTAAATGGTATGTTCTTCTTTTTTTTTTCAAGACAGGGTTTCTTTGTGTAGCTTTGTGCCTTTCCTGGAACTCACTTGGTAGACCAGGCTGGCCTTGAACTCACAGAGATCCACCTGCCTCTGCCTCCCGAGTGCTGGGATTAAAGGCATGCGCCACCACCGCCCGGCTTAAATGGTATGTTCTTAATTCACATTTAAAATGTATTTTGTGAGAAAAGTCATTTCTAATTGTCTTAAAGCAGCATATTAGTTATTTTTCTGTTTGCTGTGATAAAATATCATTACAATGCAATTTAGAGGAGAAAAATGTTTATTTTGTCTTGTAGGTCCAGAGAAGCTGAGTCTGTAGCAAGTCTTTCTCTGTCCTACTTGCCAGTTCCCAAATAACCACATGAAGACTTATTTATTATGAATGCTCGGCCAACAATTTAGGCTTGTTTTTACTTAGCTCTTATAACTTGAATTAACCCATTTCTATTAATTTACTTGCTGCAACAGCACATGGCTTCTTACCTCATCTCCTACATGCCATGCCTCCTCCACACCCAGTTGGAAACTCTGCCTTCTTCTTTCCAGCATTCCCTCTGCCCTGAAAATCCTGCCTAGCTATTGGCTGTTTAGCTTTTCATTAAACCAATCACAATGACATATCTTCACACAGTGTAAAGGAATATTTCACAACATTTCCTCCTTTCTGTCTAAATAAAAAAAGAAAGGATTTTTAACTCTCACATAATAAAACTATAAACAATAAGAACAATTATCAGGTAAGAACTACATTTACAATGTGCAGTCCATTTGTCTTTGCCATATTTGGAGAAAATACTCCATTATTTATTCTATCTTGATGAGTCTAAAGCTCTACACTTAATTTACCTTTTATCATACCTAAGAAAAACTGCAAGTATAACTACCTAGTCTTCAACTCCATTAAGACTGCAGAAGGATATAATATTATCTGAGTAAACAGGAAGTACAGTGCAAACTCCTTCCAAACCTATAGAAATGACATGTACCTGGCTGCCTGGACAAGGTTCCTCTGCAGTGTTTGGGCATCCATTTTAGGCCTACAGGCCTAGAATATCTGGCAGACTCTTCTATGAAGCAAGAGTTTAGAAGGGTTGCCCACCTAGTCTTGGCAAAGTTCAGCAATTGTTTTCCTGTGTGTCCTGCAGAATGTCTGGCAGACTTTTCTATGAAGTAGGAATTTTGAAGGACTGTTCCATCTTATCTTGGTAAAGCTTGACAATCTTTTGCTTTTATGTCCTGCTTGTTCAGTTTGTATAGCATACTATCAGCAGTCAAGGCAAGAGCAGTTTCTTTGATCAGTGGCCAACCTTGCCACAATGAAAGCAAACTCCATATGGAGTTTCTTTGATACCCATCATCCTTTTATGAAGTAGACTGGTGCTCACAGGACAGACATGACTCTCTGTCAGGAAAAGCCCTATGTTATTAAACATCTAAAATTCCATATTCTGTAGGTCTTTGTAGTGTTTGAAGACCATTTATCTGTCTAAATAAATCTGTTTAGCCTTGAAAACATACCTACTAGGACTAGAGGTTTGATTATTATAGATGACTAACTGCTAACCTGCACTTCTTAATTATACTTTACATATTTAAATGAGCTGCATAAGCACAATACCCCAAATAGGAGTAGAAATAGACATTTAGTATAACAAAAATTACTTTAAATTTGTATCAATATACCAAAATCCATACCAATGTAAAATATTTGAGGTTAATAGTTGTCTTTTATCTTATATTAAAGTTTTATATGCCCTCTAAACATTCACAAACATCCATAACTCACCAAATAACCAAACAATGTACCCTATCTCTTGGGAATATGGGTGTTGTATTCTCCAGACTGCTTCCTGTTGTCTGGGGATGATGGAACCTTTCAGGGACTCTGAAAGTTTTAGAACAATGGTCATGTCTTGGCTAGAATATTCTGTGAGGCTGGATCATCTCAGCCAGTGGCCTTGAAGCTGTTCTTCAGGTAGAGAACTCTGAAGAATCTGTGAGAGAGGCACTCTGAGAGCCTGGATCACCAGGGTCACCCATTTTCACTGGTGTCTGGTTCTCTTGAACCGAAAACATATAAACTTTTAAAGGTAACAGACATACCTGCATTAATACAAGTATATACAGTGTGTTATACACAAGCCAGCCAAAGATGATTTTTTCATTTTATGTTTGAGCAGGTAAACTATTCATCACATATCTTGTAGTTTTTCTAAGTTTATTTCTTATGTGTATAGCCAGGATTTTCAAGGGCTCTTTCCTGACCAAATTTGATCCTCTTTAATCTTGAATGGATCTACAGCCTTTCATTTTCTGTGGAAACAAAAGCATAACCTCTTTTCCAACCCAACATATATTTTGACTTTCATTTTGAAGCTAAGACATTTTTAAAATATATAGGTTGCCTTAATTCAGCAGTTTCTATAATCCAATGCCTGCCAGCAGCTATTATTTGTTCATTAGCAATAAAAAATTCAAAGATAACACAATAACATACAAGACTCAAACTCTCTGTATATTTCTCATCTCTACATGACTTATTCTTTTTTATTACTTCATTCTTTCTTTAAAGACTTTATTTAACTATTCATTTACTTATTTATTTTTATGATTGTCAATATACTCTTTTTCTTATTTTTTTAAGACTGCACATAATATTAAACATGCTGCAACCTGTTTAGAGTTTTTTTTAACCTGAACCTGATTTACTGCATATCTGTAACCTTTTCTGTTTTCATGAGAAAAATCTTAACCTGCCACATAGTTTTTAGCTCATGGTAAGATGGCAGCTCAAGCCAGCAGAGGATGGCTGGGAGATATGTGTCTGTACTGTTGCCCACCCGAGAGAATGCAGTATTAGGAAGCCCCATATGTCCCCATTCTTGTGTGTTTGTAATCTTTTGATTTTAAGGTTTCTCGGGTCTTATATAAAAATGCAGGCCTGGAACTTGGAAATCATTTGCAGCAAGTCTTTCTCTGTCCCACCTGCCAGCTCCCAAATAACCACACAGAGACTTCTTATTAACTATGAAATTTCCATCAACAGCTTAGGCTTGCTTCTCACTATTTCTTAAATTAACCTATTTCTATTAATTTACTTCCTGCCACATGACTCATGGCTTGTTACCTCACCTCCTTCATGTCATACTTCCTCCATGCCCAGCTGGTGACTATGCCTTCTTCTTCCAAGCATTCTCTCTGCCCTAAAAATGCTGCCTAGATATTTGGCCATTTAGCTTTTTATTAAACCAATCAGAGTGACAGATCTTCACACAATGTAGAGTAATATTCCAGAACGTAAGTCTGTCATGGGGTGGAGAGTGGAGTCAGGGTAACAGTCAGAGGAAAGCATGAAGGGAGGAGAAGGAAAATGGTTGATTACATGTTTATACACACAGGAAGAAGAGAGAGAACAGCAAGAAGGGCCAGTCTATCCACAAAGTTGGCTCTCTCCCTCCCAGTGATGGACTTCATCCAGTAAGTCTCCACCTCCCAAAGGTTCCATAAGCTTCCCAAACAGCTTCACTAATTGGGAGAAACTGTAAAAATACCATAATCTATGAAGGACATTTTTCATTCAAACAACCACAAGTAGCAGTACATATCCAAATTTCCCCGATTCAAATAAAGGAAAATCCCAGCCCCTCTTGGCAATGGATGCATTAGTTTCCATTAACTTAAACTGGGGAATGATGTTCCTCATTCAGACCACTGCTGGAATCCTTGCCAATTCCTTCCTCTTTCATCAGTATAACTTCCCATTGTTTACTGCACAAGTACTGAGACCCACTAACTTGATTGTCAATCAGCTGGTCATATCGAACACTCTGGTTCTTTTCTCCAAAGGGATCCCTCAGACAGTGGCCACTTTTGGGTTGATATCTTTCCTGGGGGAGGCTGGGTGCAAAATTACCCTCTATTTTCACAGAGTAGCCAGAGGGGCCTCCCTCAGTACCACCTCCCTCCTTAGTGGCTTTCAGGCCATTAAGCTTCACCCCAATACTTCTGGGTGGCTGAACCTCAGAATTAGATCCTCAAAATGTATTGGTACTTGCTGTTTCCTTTGCTGGACTCTGCACCTCCTGCTCAACTTCCATGTTACTATGATTGCAGGTGGTCCAAAGAATAGCAAAAACTTGAGTGCTAAAGGAATACACAGATACTGCTCCTCAACCTTTCCTGATAGACCGACTTTCTTACTAGCGGGAGTGATTCTGTCCTTAAGTGATATTATGTGTCTGGTCCTCATGGCCTGGGCCAGTGGTTCCATGGTCCTTGTCCTGCATAAACACAAGCATCAAGTCCAGCACATCCATAGCCACAGCCTCTCCCAAAGGCCTTCCCATGAGGACAGAGCCACACGAACCATCCTGATCCTGGTGACCATGTTTCTCTCCTTTTATTCTTTGGCGTCCATCCTATCACTTTGGATAACCCAGACTGTGACCCCAAGCCATTGGCTGCTAAACACCTCTGTGCTGATGTCATTGAGCTTCCCCACACTCAGCCCCATTGTGTTCAGTTTCAGTAATATGTGTGTCCCTCATTTCTGCTCTTTCTTTTGGACAAAGAAAACAAACAGTCCAACTGTGGTCTCTGGGGTTTGAGTTCCCTCCATGACATGTCAACTTTAGTGTAATTACTTTCTCTTGATATTTTTAGGTATACATGCTTGTTATTGTGCTTGTTTCTCTGTAAAAACTTTGAGATTTGATATTATTAAAATGATAATTATTGTTTCATTCTTCTTGTTAGATTATCATGTAAACCTAAACAAATGCCTATTCAGTTTTTTTAAATCTCATGCAATTACCATACAAATCTCTGATATTCACACTCTGAAGACTAAGGCCATTGGATTTTGAGGTCAAGTACATCCTCTGCTACTTAGTCAGTTAGATCTCAGCCTAGGCTACATAAAACACTGCTTTTAAAAACCTTACCATTTGTTGGACAGTGGTGGCACATACCTTTAATCCCAGCACTCGGGAGGCAGAGGCAGGTGGATCTCTGAGTTCGAGGCCAGCCAGGTCTACTGAGTGAGTTCCAGGACAGCCAGGGTTACACAGAGAAACCCTGTCTCAAAACACTTGATTCAGGGGGTAGTGGCTTGGTCCTGCCCCAATATGGTATGCCAGCCTGTGTTGACTACCCAAGGGGGGACTTTCCCCCTATGAGGAGTGAATGGGGGGATGGGATGAGGAGAAGTTGGGGGGATGGGAGAAGGGGAGGGAGAGAGAACAGTGGTTGGTAGGTAAAATGAAAAAAATTTAATTAAAAAAAACATGAAATGTAGTACTTAGCCAATTTTGTTCAAACTGAGTTGCTTTAAGTACATTCATTTTACCGTAGACTCATCACAGCCCTCCAGCCCTTGAACTCCTGATACTCCTGTTTTTTTCTCTGGAGAGCTGGAATTATTGTGTACATGCCAGCACAACAAGAAATAACTGAGTTGAATAGTAAAGTTTTTTTTTGTTGTTGTTGTTGGTTTTTTTTTTTTTTTTTTTTTTTTTTGGTTTTTTGAGACGGGGTTTCACTGTGTAGCCTTGGCTACATACAATAGGGAATGGTCTCTAAAAAGCCAGTTCATATACCCAGTAAAGGTGCTAGTCCCATTTCGAGGGGCGCAACAAACAGATCAAGCCACACAGCTGTCATTCTGAGTTTGGGGAGGGACAGAGAGGGCAAGCGATGAAAGAGATACCTTGACAGAGTGAGCCAGTATGGGGTTAGGGAGAAACCTGGTGCTAGGATAATCCCCAGGAACCCACAAGGATGTCTCCAGATAAGACTCCTAGCAATAGTGGAGAGGGTGCCTGAACTAGTCTTCTCCTGTACTCAGATTGGTGACTACCCTAATTGTCATCACAGAACCTACATCCCATGATTGATAGAAGCAGATGCAGAGACCCACAGCCAAGCACTGAAGAGTTGAAGTTGAAGAGAGTGAGGAGAGATTATAGGAGTAAGGGGGGGTGCGTCAAGATCATGATGGGGAAAACCACAGAGACAGCTGACTTGAGCTGGTAGAAACTCACGGACTCTGGTCTGACAGCTGGGGAGCTGGCACGGGACTGAGCATTATGTATATTTTACCACAGTAAAAAGGCCACCAATTAATATCAGTTACTTGAAAATTGAATGGAATCATCTGTTGGAGAGGGACTAAGCTTCTAATCACAGCATTATCATGAGGAGCTTGGAAACGACTTTCAATGTAAATGAAATCATTGTCACAACTCTATTATTACAGAAACTGCTGCTGATTTTGGTCACTCAACTTGCTGTTCAAAACAGTTTATTCTAGGTCTTAGATCCAGAAGGACATTGGAGAAGAGACAGAAGTCTCATTCTTTCCTTTGGCTTCAACATTCCCAAAGGCCAGGACTCCTTCAATGCAGATTCTAGCACAGCCTGTGGTGATGCAAACTTGCCATTCTCCATTTCTCTTTATCCTGCCACCAATTTTCCCTCATGTTTGGGTCTTCTAGCTTGTTCATTGACCATTGATCTGCTTTTGTGACAGTACCATGCTGGTTTTTGTTTTCTTTTCAAAATAGCTCTGTAAGATTGACATCTTTATGCAGAGATCCACAGCCAAGCACCAGGCTGAGCTCCAGGAGTCCAGCTGAAGAGAGAAAAGAGCGATTTTATGAGCAAGGGGCATCAAGATCATGGTGGGGAAACCTACAGAGATAACCAAACCAAACTAATGGGACCAATGGCTGTGAGCCTCCATGGGACTGGACTAGGCCTTCTGCATAGGTGAGACAGTTGTTTAGCTTGACCTGCTTAAGCAGCCCCTGGCAGTGGGATCAGGATCCATCCCTGCCTGGTGCATAATGGGCTTTTTGGAACCCAGCGCCTATGGTGGGACACCTTGCACAGCTTTGGTGCAGGAGGAGGGGCTTGGACCTGCCTCAATTGAGTGTACCAGGCTCTGCTGACTCCTCATGGGAGTCCTTGCTTTGAAGAAGGTGGGAATGGGGAGTGGGTTGGGAGGAAGGCTGGGGACAGTGTTGGGGGAGTGAGGAGAGGGGCATCTGTGGTTGGTATGTAAAATGAACAGAAATTTCTTAATAATAAAAAAGAAAGAAAAAAATTTACGTCTTTAATGGTAATCCCTCTAGCATCATTCTTTTTGCTCAAGATTACCTTGTTAACTCAGGAACTGTTGTGGTTCCATATGAATTCTGGATTTTTTTCCTGTTTCTGTGAATAGTGTTGTGGTGATTTTTATTAGGATTGCATTGAGCCTGTAACTCTATTTTGGTAATAGGGTCATTTTCACAGTATTTTTCTACCTATTCATGACCACTGAAGGTTTTCTAATTTCTAGTGTCTTCTACTACCTTGTTCTTTAGAAATTTGAAATGTGACTGTGAGAGGTCTTTTACCTCCTTGGTTAGGATTATTCTCAGAATAACAGAAGCAAAGCAGCACAGAAGCCGTGTTCAGCAGGGTGGATCAGTCAAAAGACAGGGCAACCCATTAATAATTCTTGAAGATGGGTCTCAATATATATCCCTAGGAATACTGTCAAGGGAACACAGACACAGCTTCATTTGACAATCTTTGACAGCCTCAGGAGTTCCCCTAAGGGACCTGTACTCAGGCCAAACTGAGAGTTTGGGCTGTAGGGATGAAAGGAATTTTAGGACTGGTTTATGTGATAAAAACACTTTTTGTTTGTTTATTTGCTTGTTCTTGAGACAGGGTTTCTCTGTATAACAAACAGCTCTTACTGTCCTGGAACTCGCTTTGTAGACCAGGCTGGCCTCATATTCACAGAGATTCATGTGCTTTTGCCTCCTGAGTGCTGGGATTAAAGGTGTGTGCCACCACTGTCTGGCCAATAAAATGACACTTTTTAATATATGCATGAGAGTGAAAACAAAAATGCTGCTCAAAATGATATGATAGACAGATGTAAGGAAACAAAGTGAGAGAATGAAAAGAGCAGGGAATCATTTTAGTATTTATCTTTAGGTTTGACTAAACTCTATAAAAATTTTAACTTTTTTATGTTACTATTTAACACATTTCTTATTTGATGTACTCTTTATTATGAATTAGTTATTTCATCAGGCATTTTGAAGATCCTTTTACGCTTTATTAAAGTAGGCTATCTATTTGATTGTTAAGAATTATTGCCTAGGACTTTGTTAAATATTTGAAAGGTTGCCACCCCTGATACATGGCTACTTCGCTGATGCAGTAAATCAGATCATGCCGAATTAAAGTACAGGTTTTAATGGGAAGAGCATTCCTGGGTGGTCACAGGGGAAGAGAAGAAACCATGAGGGGAAACCACAAGGTTGCTCCTGAGGAGGGGGCTTTAAATATCCTCCAGAGGAGGAGCTGCTGCTTGGTGGGCTTTCTTTGGGTGGGGTCTGGAGAGGGCAGCTCCAGGGGAGATCCCCAACAGTATTCAAGATAAACCTGTTTGAAGGTAATAAATGTTTCTCCCCACTTCCCCAAATACTTGTTAAGTTACTAGTTAAAACACATAATGATGCCTAAAATACCAAACATTTTCTCCCTTTTGGAAAACTTGTGTGTATGTGTGTGTGTGTGTGTGTGTGTGTGTGTATGTGTGTGTGTGTGAGAGAGAGAGAGAGAGAGAGAGAGAGAGAGAGAGAGAGAGACAGAGAGAGAGAGAGACAGAGAGAGAGAGACAGAGACAGAGAGAGACAGAGACAGAGAGAGACAGAGACAGAGAAAGAGACAGAGACAGAGAGAGGAAGATGGTGAGGGGGAGAAATAAGTGTGTGTGTGTGAGGGGTGGAGGGAAAAAGAGGGAAAAGGATCTCAGGGAGAGAGAGAGAGAGAGAGAGAGAGAGAGAGAGAGAGAGAGAGAGAGAGAGATACAAAGAGAGACAGAGACAGAGACAGAGAAAGAGACAGAGAGAGAAGATCATGAGAAGGGAGGTCTTCTTGTTGGTGGGAAATAAAGAGAATGCCATGAGGGAAAAGCAAAGTTGGGGACTAACAGGGGGAACAAAGAGACCATGCTGAGAGTGAGGGACACTGGAGGGCAGGAACAGGAAGAAAACAAAACATAATAATACATATGTACGAAGCCAGCTATTTTGCATGCTAACCCAAAAAACATTTTTTTTTGGTGGGACATCCATACAATGGGTAAAAATTTTTCGTGAAAACATTTGAAAGAAATAGGTATCAAAGAATGGCTTGTTCACAGTGTTGAAGAACTCAAAATTGTGAAACAATCCTACAACACTGATATGGACTGACAATAACATATGCCAATAAAGTAAAATAAGTATAAAATTGTATAGCTCCACTACCAATGTGTCAAAAGCAGAGAATACACACACAGAATGATTACTTTTCTTCTCCGTTAGTGTAGATAGAACTCCCCTGCACTGTGAAAGTTATCCAGTAGGAATGAAGCTTCCAGGTCAACACAACCTGATTTCTCTGTCACATTCTGGAGGCCAGCCACGAGCAATGGCCATCCCAAGTTCTATTTTTTTGAACTAGTACAACTTTTGATTATTAGTCCTCAAAGATTTTGTTGTTGTCAGTGGTGGTTGTGGGTTTTTTAAAAAATGTTTTCAGTTGCTTGGGTCTCACATGGTAGCCCAGGCTAGCCTTAAACTTACCATTGTGTCCAGCCTGGCCTCAGATTGACAGCAATTCTCCTCTCTTAGCTTGAGAGAGTGGTAGAATTATTGTTTTACAAGACTATGATAGACAGTTCTCAAATTTCCACTAAATTCTTCTCTAAATGATACTTTATATAGATTTCTACTATCTGTGAAACCATGGAACCTATTAATCTCAATAACCATCCCATTCTTTCATATAATCCAACTATTCAGACACAAACACATGGTTCAGTTTTCCTCAGAAACATAAATTATTGAAAAGGAGAAGTGGAAAAAGGAAAAAGTAATTCAATAGTCTTAAATATGATTAGATGAGATCTGCATAAATCTTTCTTTTTTTATATTGGGTAAAATTGTTTATTACTATTGATTTCAATGAGAATGGTGCTTATTTAAATTCTTATTTCCTTTATTTCAGAGGATGAGAAATAGATTTTGTCTTCTCAAGGTTACGTACCTATTTCTCATGTATATACTGCTGTTGTAAGATCAGTCTTTAGCAGCTCAGAAATTGGAGGGGAACCATGGAGTCAGTGACTAATCACTCAATTAACTTTTCTATCTGAGGGAGTTAAACTTAATTCTCTGGATGGAGAGTGGGGGGGAAAACTTAATTCTCTGATCCAGTAAAAAAGGGAAACACACACACACACACACACACACACACACACACACACACACACACACCTTTAGGGTCTCTCTATTATCTCTCTATCTTTACTTTTCTTTTATGTCTTATATATTCCAGTAAAATCTTTTAAGCAATAAACAAATTACAATGTGATTACAATCTAATTTTCAAGTGAATAATTGTAATGAATAGAGATAAAAAGCAACATGTTTCTCATTTTCCTTACATGATTAAACATTTTATGTATTACATATGAAAAGCCAATTATCCCCAAGAACCCACGTGCATTCACGTCCAACTTGTTATAGATTAACAAAATGAAAGCCAGCAAGGTATTTTCTCAGCCAGTTCTTTTATTGCCAGGCTGAATTTTGTAGTTCCAAGGAAAGGATAGATAATTTTATTACTTATCTCAAAAAGTAATCACATAAAAAATCTTAAAGGATCACAAATATAAACTTTTATATATGAAAATCAGTCATTTGGACTTTAAGTCCTCAGGGTGCATACCAATTCATCAACAGTTTTTTTATTAAACAATATCAGGAAGCTGAGGGCAGAAATGGATACAAAGAATTAATCATCACCTTTGATCACTTACCCATCCTGGCAATGACAGCCAGGCTGTCATTGTTTTTGTTCCCTGACCTCAATGAATCCCTTGCTCAGCTATTAAAAGTGTGTCTTTCTAAACTTTACATTGTTTCCTAAGATGTTTTTATCCCAAAGCCATTAACAAAAACATCTTAACCTAATCTTGAGTCATTATTTAAAGCTTTGTTTTAGCTATGATGCACATCGACACCTGTGAACACATCTCTCAATATTAAGATTTAAAGAACTTGAGCTAGCCTAGCCTCTGGGACTCAATTGTTTTTCTTAATCATTAACCTAAGCCATAGTCTATATGGCTCATCAAGAGAAACACATTAGTGTGACACTGCCTTGTTCCTATTTTCTACCTTCTGTAGCCCCTGCTCTACTAGGGACAGGGACAACACAGTATCCTACCTTTACCTGTATTAATTTCCCCACTAAACTAACCTCTATCATAATCCCTTTCTGCACCTGTTAAAACCCTTACTTATCAAAATTCTAATTAAACTAACACCATTAGTATATAAAATCATTACTTCAATTAAACAGTACAGCTTAAGAGGAAATCATCTTCATAATAATCCACAGGTTAAAATGCCCAGTAGAATGGGATATTTCCATGAGATAATCACTTTACATTAAAGGCAGTGGGGATCCCAGAGCTGAAGCTTGGGATCCTTGGGGCCTTGCCTAGTTGAGATTCACCCATCAGAGCTTTACTTCCTGGTGGGCCAAACACCCGAAGCAAACTTGCCACCTGCTGCTCCTCTGACATGGTCTCTGGCAATATGCAATGTTGAAATCCTAAGCATGTCTTATCATCACCTAAGTTAGAAAAATGATTACCCCATGCCCACATAATATTGAAAGCCCTGGAGGAGCAGCCTGAGTTGAGAGCCTCCCACAAATTGTATTATTTACCATCATCTGCCACCAGGCATTGTAACGCTCATGTCACAGCAATGTGAAGAGAAAAAAATGTCTCCAGAACTTTACTCCATTTATGATGTAGTCTCTATGATGGTCCATATGATTTTTCTCACTATAATTCAGGATGCTATTGAATTACTTGTCTTAGTTAATTTTCTCATTATTCTGACAAAAACAACTTAAGGTGGGAGGGGTTTATTTTAGCTTGCAGTTTGAGGGAAGAAATCATGGAATCAGGAGGTTGAGGCAGCTGATCACATGGTATCTTTAGACAGATAAGCAAAGAGAGATGCATGCCAGTTCTCAACTTGTTTTCCCTAGCTTATTCAGCCCAGGAATCTAATCAGAGGATTGATGGTTGTGCAGAATTAGATTGGTTCCTCTACCTCCATTAACCCAGCTTAGAAACTCCCTCAAAGATGTATCCATATGTTTGTTTCCTGGGACTCTAGATCCTGTCAAGTGGACTATCAACATTAACTATCACATTACCTAATACTTTCTGGCCCACAATGAGGCTAAGAATTGCAGGAAGAATAAAAGAACATATGAATATATTAACGAACAAGAATCAACAGAATTTGGGGCACAGATAAAAATGTATTTTCTCATGGCAGGGAAAAATTGAGTGTGGAGAACACTGATGAGTACAATGAGACAGCATGGAGACATGTTGTAAAAATGTAGAGGTTAATCTCCATAGCCTTGAGTTGTGATAGGCTGCCATAGGGAATACTAGGGTACAAGCAACTGAATAGGAGGTGACAATGGTGCACAGCAGGATTGGGATGGGCTGGGAAGTGTGGCTTCTGTCAGAAGTCAAGGAAACAATGGGCATAGCAAATAGGCATTGCTTGACTCTTCTTCCCATAGAGGAACCTGGAAGTAGAGCCACAAACCCACATCATAAGATCAGATGCAGAATATCCGTGAAGCCAAAACATGAACAAATACAGTGTAGCTGGTCACACAAATATGCTATTCTCAATATGCCAGAAATCTTGGATTATTCCTTGCCTTTCTGTTCTCTCATTCAGTTGAAGCAGTAGAACAAGAGACCAGCCTGTGCCTGCAGAGAAATTCATACCTCAACAGCTGATTGGATATCTTGAAGCAAAGATACTCTTCAGTACATGATGATTCCTAATTTCATAGATTTTGGAATGAAAACAGAGAGAAATTTTAATATCACGGAACTGTTTAGCCAGCATTACATAGCTGTAACAACTGTCAATGCTTAATTTACAGAGTCACTGACTTCTTTAATAACACTTGGTCATGTGTGAGGCCAAATTCAATAAAGAATGAGAGAATATTTGATTTTATTATAACACACAAGTCACCATGTTAAATTACCTTCTCCTACAGCAGGGAAAATGATTCTTGGGAGCTGATTTGTTATTATGGATGAGGATGAAAGGGCAAAATGTGGGGAAGCATGTGTCTAGGAATGTAAAAATGTTGATTATCCACAGCCTTGGATTGTCAAATGCCACAGTATAGATAACTAATATGAAGGACGTTGAGTAGGAGAGGACAAAGGTACAGACAAGGGTCAAGATAGTTTTTGTGGCTCTGTCTTCAGGTGAGACTCTGGGGGTGTGTTGTGCACTGTGGATGTGCTGTAACTGACTCTTGTGCCTACAGAGGATGCTCACCATGAAGACACTGGCCCAGATCATGAGACATAAATACAGACCATCAGTGAAACAAAGCAAGGACAGATGTAGTACAGTTACAGTATTGCCAAAAACAATTGCTGAGCAGTGCCCCAACTTGATTTTCTTAGTAACGTTATTGTTGTTATGAGGACCAATTACACCTATAGCTGCTCTGCTGTTTAGAAGAGGATGCACAAGCCAGCTGAGGGAGCAGGACAGAACCATGCACTTTGAGACTGAGTTTTTAAGTTTCATCCACCTGGAGCTGCTGGAGCTGATTGTGATTGCTTGGAAGCAACTCAAGAGGCAGGTGCAGTGCAGGGAAATGGCCCGAGACACTCGATTACTGTAGAGAGTGAGTTTACATAAAAGGTCACCCAGGAGATATCCCAAGCCCAGCTGTACCATTATGTGAGGAATTACTCTTGAGATAATAACCAAGGAATTGGCTAAAGTCAAATGCCTTAAAATCTGGTCTTTGGGCATCAGACTTTTCCCAGTGAATACAGATGTGATATAAGGAAGAAGAATTGACCAATTGCCAAGAATCCCAACAGCAGTTTGAGAAAAGAACAAAATCCCCATTGGCAAGTTCTCAGGAACCATGTTCTTTTCACCTGAAACAGACAAATTTAACCTCATCAGTACACTCAGGAAGAAAACATTTAAATGTATATTAATTTTTAGTATCTCAAATTGCATCACTATCTCACCATCGTTTCGCTTATTGTTTCCTCCACTGATAAATTTCTAGAAGGATTTTTTATATTGATGTATATTTATAGTGAGGTCAGTCACACTTTTGATGACTAGATAAGAAACTGTGATGATAGAGTTCCTTAAGTAGCCTCCAGTTTCCAAACTTCTCACCACAAATAAAAATGTATCATCTATCTATATCTCTATCTATCTATCTATCTATCTATCTATCTATCTATCTATCTATCTATCTATCTATCATCTATTTCATTATTGTTGTCTTTGTATGTCTCATTCTTGATGATGATTCTGTGAAGAAATACCTGCGTATCTACCACAATATCAATGAGATTGCACCAGCCTGGATACTGATCAATAGATCAATGGATACTGAAAATGTGGTACATCAATCCTGGAGAGGTGGCTCATCAGCTAAGAGCATTTGCTCCTTGCTGGTGGCCATGTCAGAGGAACAGCAGATGGCAACTGACTTCAGATGATCAGTCCATCAGAAAACAAAACCCAGATGGGTGAGTCTCAGATAGGCAAGGCCTCAAGAGCCTCGACACCAGAATGTTTCTTACTACTGCTGTGTCTTTGCATGTCTGTCACACTGGCATGGTGTGAATGGGTGTTGGGGGATCCCCACTGCCCTTAATACAGTATGATCATTTCTTGGAAATATCCCATTCTACTGGGCATTTTGCCTGTAGATTATTATGAAGATGATTTCCTCCTAAGTTGTACTACGTAACTGAAACAATGATTTTATGCAATAATATTGTTAGTTTAAATAGGATTTTGATGATTGAGGGTTTTTAATAAATATAGTAAGGCATTATGATAGAGGTTAGTTAAGTGGAAAAATTAACATAGATAAAGGTAGAATAAAATGTCTGATAAAGCAGTGGTTGCAGAGGCTATAAACTAAAACAAGAAAGTGTCACACAGCTAGAACACATGACTTTCTCTTGAGGAGCCATATGGACTGTGGCTTAGGTTAATGATTAAGAAAAACAATTGAGTTCCAGTAACATAGCTACTTAAATTCTATTAATCTCAATAATGGGAGATGTGTTCACAGGTTTCAGATTGCATCATAGCTGAAACAAAGTCGTAAAATGACTTCAGGTTAGGTTAAGACATTTTGAAAATAGCTGTGAAGTGAAAAACCCAAGAAGACAATCTAAAGCTTTAGAAAGGCACACAGCTGAGTGACAGATTCATTAAGGCTAGAGATAAGAAACAAAGCAGCCCAATTATTATTAGGTGACATACTTTTCTGGCTAGGATGAGTTATTGATCAAAGGCGATCATTAATTCCTTGTGCCTATTTCTACCCTCAGTTTCCTGATATAAAAAACTGTTGATTAGTGGGTATGCACCCTGAGGATTTAAAATAGAACTGACTGATTCTTTTTCATATATAGAAGTTTATATTTGTGATTCTTCTATCATTTCTTATAAGATTGCCTTTTGAGATAAGTAATAAAATTGTTCCTTTTTTGTAACCACAAAATATAGCCTGCCAGTAAAAGAACTGGCTGAAAAAAATACCTTGCTTGGTTATACTCTGTTAATCTATAACAAGTTGCTTGGACATGAATGTATGTGGGTACTTGGGAAACTTGTTTTTCACCTGTAATACATAAAATGTTTAATCATGCAAGGAATATGGAAAACATGTTTTTTACATGTATTAACTATAATCATTCACTTCAAAAATAGAATGTAATCACATTATAATTTTGATAGTGCCTGAAATATTTTGTTAGGGTGTGTATATAAGCTGTAGAGGAAAAATAAAGACAGAATACAGAAGAAAGAAACCTTCAAGACAGCATGTGTGTGTGTGTTTTCCCTTACCCCCTCAGGTAAAAGTCTTAGTATGCTGATTTTGTGGATCCCCTTTATGTCTGGTACTGTTGCAGACTGGTTCTCATGGCATCTGTAGCTGCTCTTGTAGAGGACCAGGCTTAGTTCCCAGCAACCATATGATGCCTGCAGTTGCCTGGAACTCCAATTCTAGGGGATCTGATGCCCTCTTCTGATCTCTGAGGGCATAAGGCATGCACATGATACACAGACACACATAAATAAAATAAATAAATCTATAAAAAGTAAAGTGTAGTAATTGTATAGAATAGAATGTTATTCACCTGTAGATAGAAATGATATTATGAAATTTGTAAAGAAATTATTGGACTTGGAATTTATTATATTATACAATGTAACCCAGATTCAGGAAGACAAATACTGCATGATCTCTTTCATTTGCAGGTCTTAGCTTTTTAATATCTATTAGTGTGTGTGTGTGTGTGTGTGTGTGTGTGTGTGTGTGTGTGTGTGTGTGTGTGTGTATTTGTGAAAATGTAGATATAGGGCTTGAAATTAGAAAGATAATCTCAGGAGAGGAAAAACAGGTCTTGAAGACATGATGGTGGGCCAATAGAACACACATGTATAGTCAAGGCAGAAAAACAGCTGCTGAAGGTAGAACAGTGCAAGAGGGGAGTGCAGAGAGGGAGAGGAGAACCATCAAAAACTAATTACAATTTTTAAAGCATAGCAAGAGCACACTGGCTAGTACATGAAGGAACCTTGCTCCGCTGCATCAGTGGAGCGCTACTGTGATGATGATTATGTGGAAATGATACAGGCTTATGGCAGTTAGTGGTAAATGATTGAGAGTCACAGGGATCAACTAGTTTTCTTCCTGTTGGTGAAAAACTATAAAGGTCATACTACATGTTTTTTTGTTGTTGTGTGTGTGTGAATTCTGAAGCTCTCTTAGTAATGACAGCTTTTGATAGGAGATTTTTCTTTTGAGAGTGGCTGAAACCCTGTGTTATGGCAACGACAATAGAGTTGGAGAATCCCAAACATACTCCAGTATACTTTTCAAAAGTGGGGGATACAACTGTTCATCCACAGTTACTATTGGTGTGTCTCACACATGACAAGTTAACACATATATCTGTGCAAGCCTAGGTAGGAATTTTTCCTGGAAAAAGAAATCATAAGACTAAGCATCTGTCTTATCTCAAATTACCTAATCCACCAAGATACAAGGCCATGTTCCAACACGTTGTGGGTTGTCATTTGTGAGAGTGGAAAAAAATTGAGTGATAAAAATGCTTACTTTCATTGGTTTTTTAAAAATTAGTCCTTTATGGTCATATTTCATTAATATAAAAGGGGTGAAAAAGATTTTGCTTCCCACAGGTGTCTGATGTTTTTCCAGCACACACACTATGAAGTTTATAAGTAAGTTGGGGTCACCCATCTAGAAAATATAAACCATATTCCACATAGTGTCATCAGTTGCCAAGTGTCTGTCTGAATGCAGTGCCTCCTACAGACAGAGTTATTACAATGACCTGCTGGTGTATATTATAATATCAGTGTCTCCACAATGTGAAGATACAGCATGAAATGTTAGCCAGACAGATCTAACCATCAGTTAAAGAGACAGAGTCAGAAATTGTACTACAAAGGTTAGGGTTTGAAATTGTATCAATGCTTGCACAACTCTGTCTTTGAGGAGCTAGCTGAAAAATTATAACAGAGAAAGAGGGGAATAAGAGGGAGGAAGGAGAGGGCTAAAGTGGGACTGTGAGAGTATCTATCAAGTTAAAATCTTTGAAAGACCAATCCAAAACCATCTCCCTAATTAACCAAGGAACATCTCTGACCTGAGCCAGCAGAGGTTGTTCCTTGACAGAATCCCGAGGAGGAAAAGTCCAGGGGATCAGACATAAAGAAGACAGAACAGGTGGGTGTAGGAGGTCTTGTGCAGGCAATGTCTTATGCCAAGCAAGCTTATTAAGAAGTACAGCATCTTGTATGATAATTTCAGGGGAGAAACAGAATAAAATTAGAAGAAAGCTAATCAAGCAGAGGGAATCACAGAATACCTCAAAAGCACCACATATCAAGCACACCATGGCCCTAGACTGATCTCTCCAGTTTATTTTTCAGGGGTATAAACCAAGTTCCTAGGATCCTCAATCTTAACTCTTTAAGGCCCTGGTTCCAGCTCTAGACTGGCCTTGCCAAGTCTGCTCCTCTGCATAGAACTAGCTTTCTTTTGCTCTTTCATCAGGGCTTCTGAGAGGTCTTGAACCAGTTTACCTTTCAATATATCTCATCATGATGCCTTGAATACATGCACACAAAGAAGATTCCAGTATAGGAAGATGTTTCTTATGGTTCTGGTATAAGAAGACACTCCTCGTGGTTTCTTCTTCTATCTTTCTTCTACTCATAGAAGTATATATTAAGTCGTACACTTGCTTAATAGAGCTTCTGGGGTAATGAGCTGTTATGAGGTAGGAAGAGAGCAATCAAATACACTGTGTAGAACGAAACTTAACACAGCACACTAGCATGAAATTAGACAAGCAGAAAAAAATATATTGGTTCACAGGGTAAAAACTGTCAGGCTATTGAGCAATGTGGGAAAATCCAATAAGGTAATAGACACTATTCAAACAAGACAGCTCTAATGAGTCAGATTTTGTGATAAATACCATATTTGGGTTCAGTCATTTCACTAGCTGCAATAATAAGCAATTAATTCAGAAGAATGGGAAATAGAATATTTAAAGAGAAAATGAAAACTCTAGGAACAAAACAGTTCATCAGTAGGCATACGGCTCAGTACAAAATTTCTTCAACAATATGGAGGAAATGTGATAAAAGGCCCATTCCAGAAGTTGAATGCCAGTAGTCTACCTGGCATACTTCCAAGGAGAATTCTCCATAAATTTATTTTGCAAAGTCAGGAAAGTGTCTTTCAGCCTGGGCATCAGATAGTTGGAGAAGCTTTGTCTGCATTTGTAGTGGATTCACATACAGAGGGAAGCGCTCAGAAGCACCAGTTCCCAGAATGCCCCGCCCCCTGCTCTGCTCCCCTTGCAGTGTTCTTTGCTTGAGTCTGGCCTGTCCAGCCCATGATGCTCTTTTTGGGGTTCTGGAAGCGACAGGACTCTCCATGACTTTTTTTACTTGAACCCTGGGTTCATGTCCTAAAAGTCTCAGACTACACCAGGAATGGTCAAATCTGTACCAATCAACAGTTAACTTTCCCCTTTGGTTTTCAATCAGGACTCGTCTTCACAGTTCTCATGATGAGTGCTGAGGGCAGCAGTAGCTGTGTTTTCTCTGCCACCCCCTAAACTGATGCAGAAGGGTATTTATTGTCTCAAACTTTTGAAAAAGTAACTGAAAGAATTCTCTGTTGCTATGTTATTTTACACAGGGATTCTGATTTAGTCTGCAAGGAGATGAAACAACCAATCACACTGTATGTGAGCCTGCCTGCCTGCCTGTCTATCTGGATGTTTTTGTTTGCATGTATATTTATATTATATATAGCTATGAACAGTGTTGATGTATCACAAGATAGGAAGGGACCCTTTGGAGTTTGTAGGAGGCATCAGTTTGCACAGCGTGGGAAAGGCAGGAGACAGTCCATCCTTTGTCAGCAAGAATAGCTCTCATTTCATGTAAAAACCTTCTTACCATCTTACTTCAATACTTAGCAATAGTGGCTTTCCCTTATTCCCTTCTACCTATAGATTCTCCAGTCACCTGTGACTTGGTGTAAAGAGAAAATGTACTTACCATGTGCTCTGTGAAATCACAGTGGAAGATTGTTGTAGTGAGTGACTGAGTCTGTCTTGTTGAGATGAGACTCTGGTCCCTTACTTAGAGGCTTATAATTCCCTGGTCTTCTTCCCCATAGGAGTCGTGGCTTTCAACTCTAGATCCATAACAGCCTCTACATGGGGGATTAAGAATACCCTTTGGACAGACCTGCTCCACTTACCTGTAAATGAAAAAAAATACAGATTAAGACAGCAAATCCACAGAAGCAATTATAGAGTTGGGAAAAAACTTTTCTGTGAGCCCTTAGAGTACACAGGATGTCACAAGGAGAGCCACACAAGTCCCATGCTTGGGGTTGGGGGAGGCACAAGGCGGCTATATGGTTCTGTCTGGAATTAGACAGACTTGACAGCTTTTCTTTAACACCTAATATCTTGGGAGAGCTCAGAAGTTAGTAACTATCATTAAGGGGCATTAAAATTGGAGATTCCACAGATCTTTTGTATCTCACTTTCTTAAAGTATTTTTTTATTGAAAATAGATTCTTTTCTCATACAATATATCCTAATTATAGCTCCTCTCTCTCTACCCCTCCAAGTTTCCCCACCCCCAGATCAACTCTCTTTCTGTAACTCATTAGAATAGAACAGGTTTTTAAGAGATAAAAACAAAACATAATAAGATAAAACCAAAACCATCCCATCAAAGTTGGACAGCTAAGCCACTAGTTAACTAAAGCTCCAAGAGAAGGTACAAGAGCCAGAAACCCACTCATTTACATATTTAGGAGTCCCATAAAAGTACTGTGCTAATTAGTTATAATATATACACAGAGGACCTGGTGTGGACCCATGCAGACCCTGTGCTTGATGCTTCAGTCTCTGTGAGCTCATATGCCTCATACTTGGTTGATTCAGAGGGCCTTGTTCTCCTGGTGTCCTCCATCCTCTCTGGAACGTACAATGTTTCTGTCTCCTCTTCCGCAGGGTTCTTTGAGCTCTGATTGGGGGTAATCGATGGAGACCTCCAATTTAGACTCTCTCTCAGCATGTGAGTCTCTCCATCCTTTTCCATTTGCTGCTGAAGGAAGTTTCCTTGATGATGGCTGGATAAGGCACTGATCTGTGAATATAACAGAATATTATGAGAAATCATTTTATTAATATTTTTATACCCATAGTGTTTGGTTTTACCTTAGGACTCGGGGCTATCTAGTCTTTGGTTCTTGGATTCCCAAGCAGGGTTGGGTATGGGTTCCTTCTCATGGAGTGGGCCTTAAGTCAAATCAGACACTGATTGGCTACTCCAAAAAGGTCTGTGCCAGTGTTGTCCTAGCATATTTTGCAGATAGGACAGATTGTAGGCCAAAGGTTTTGTGGCTCAGTTGGTGTCCATGTTTCTGTTTTGGTATCCTACAGAGTACCTTCCCACCCAAACAGACTAGAATATAGGGCTGAAAGTTCCATGTAGGCACTAGAATGTCTCTCCATGTTCAATGAGTTGTGTGAGTGTTGTCCTTGGCAATGAGGCCCCACTGGCAGTTTTTGAAGAGCAACAACTCTTTGTATTAATAACAGCTTGGGTTGTTTGGGGATTTCCACAGGACCCCCCTTGGCCAACAACCCACCTAAAGTTTACCCAGTTCTGCCACTGGAAGCCTCCTCTGGCTACAAGAGAGGGCCCGTTGAAACTCCATATCATCCATTACTTGGAGTCCTTATTAGGGTCATCTTCATACATTCTAGAATGTTTCTACTGCACTAGGTTTCCACAACACCCCCGAATTCCAGCTGTCTCTCTCCACACTCTCTTCTTCTACTCCATCTCACCCCCAACCTGGTACCCCACCCCAATCCTGTTCCACCATCTTCTAGTCTGCCTAAAAAATCTATTCTATTTCCTTTTGCCCCTTGCAGAGAGATCCGTATGTGCCCCCCATTAGACCTCTCCTCTTTACCTAACCTCTCTGGGTCTACAGATTGTAGCTTGGTTATAATGTACTTAATGGCTAACATCCACTTATAAGTGAATACATGTTATATTTGTATTTGTCTTCCTGGGTCACCTCACTCAGGATGATTTTTTTTTCTAGTTCCATCCATTTGCCTGCAAATATCACAATGTCACTGTTCTTTTTCCCCCACTGCTGAGTAATATGCTATTGTATAGATGTACCACATTTTCTTTATCTATACTTCAGTTGAGGGATATCTAGGTTGTTTTTAGTTTCTGGCTATTATGAATAAAGTCTCAATGAATATAGTTGAGCAAACATTCTTGTGCTGGATAGAGTGTCCTTTGGGTACCCAGGAGTGCTATAGCTGGGTCTTGAGGTAAATCAGTTTTCATGTTTTTGAGGAACTGTCATATTAAATTCCATAGTGGCTGTACAAGTTTTTACTCTCACCAGCAATGGAGAGGTGGTCCCTTTACTCCACATCCTCTTCAGCATGAGCGGTCACTTGTGTTATTGATCTTAGCCATGTTGACAGGTATAGGATAAAATCTCAAAGTAGTTTTGATTTGCATTTTCCTTCTAGCTAAGGATGTTGAACATTTCTGCAAGTGTTTCTTAGCTATTTGAGTTTCTTTTATTGAGAATTCTCTGTTCAGATCTGTACCCCATATTTTAATTGGATTGTTTGTTTTTTAGTATCTAGTTTCTTGTGTTCTCTATACATATACATACATACTATATCTCTATCTCTATCTATCTCTATCTATCTATCTATCTATCTATCTATCTATCTATCTATCTATCATCTATCTATTGATATTGGCCTTCTATCATATGTGGAGTTGGTAAAAAAAACCTTTTCCCATTCTGCAGGCTGCTGCTTTGTCTGAATGATGGTGTCTTTCTCAGTTTCATGAGGTCCCATTTATTAATTGTTGATTTTAGTGCCTGTGCTAACAGTGTTGTGTTCAGAAAGTCTTCTCCTGCATCAATGTGCTCTAGGCTATTCCCCACTTTCTCTTCTATCATGTTCAATGTGTCCTGTTTTATGTTTAGGTTTTTGATCCACTTGGAGTTGATGTTTGTGCTGGGTGATAGGTCTGGGTCTGTTTTCATTCTTCTACATTCTGACATCCAGTTTGACCAGCATGATGTTTTGAAGATGCTGTCTTTTTTCCAGTGTGTGTTTCTGACTTCTTTATAAAAAATCAGGTGTTCATAGTGTGTGGACTTATGCCTGGTTCTCCAATTTCATTGCATTAATCAATGTGTCTGTTTTATGCTAATATTATGATTTTTTAAATATAGCTATAGTTTTATATTATGACTTGAAATTAGGAATGGTAGGACCTCTAGCAGATCTTATATTGTTCAGGATTGTTTTAGCTATATTGTGTTTTTTTTTTGCTTTCCATATGAAGTTGAGAATTGTCCTTTTCAAGGTTTGTAAAGACTTCTCTTGGTGGAGGCTACATGGGTCTGAGCTAGGTCCTCAACATATATTTTACGGTTTTGTAGTTTAGTGTTCTTGTGGGACTCCTAACAGTGGGAATGGGAGTATCTTTGGCTCTTTGGACTGCTCTTGGGAGCTTTTCCTTCTACTTGGATTGCCTCATTCAGCATGCATATGAGGGTTTGTACCTAGTCTTACTGTAACATGTCATGCCATGTTTGGTTGATTCCCTCAGAGGCCTGCTCTTTTCTGAAGGGAAATGGAGGAGGAGTGGATCTGGGGAAAGGTGAAGGCGTGTGTGCAGTAACTGGGGAAATGGAGGAGGAGTGGAGGGAAGGGAAACTGTCTTTGGTATGTAATGTATGAAAGATTATAATAATAATAAAGAGACTTGTGTTGGAATTTTGATTAGGATTACATCGAATGTGTAGATTGCTTTTGGTAAAATGGCCATTTTTACTATGTTAATCCTACTGATCCATGAGTGTGGGGGATCTTTCCATCTTCTTCAATTTCTTTCTTCAAAGACTTAAGTTTTTATCATACAAGTCTTTCACTTTTTTGGTTAGAGTTACCCCAAGGTAATTTATATTATTTGAGGCTATTGTGAAAGATCCTGTTTCCCTGATTTCTTTCTCAGTCCATTTGTCATTTAATATAGGTGGGCTACTGATTTTTGGGAATTAGTTTTGTATCCAGCTACTTTGTTGAAAATGTTGATTATCTGTAGAAGTTCCTTGGTGGAATTTTTGGGGTCACTTATATATATTATCATATCATCTGCAAATAAGGATATGTTGACTTCTTCCTTCCCAAATTGTGTCTCCTTGATCTCTTTCAGTGATCTTATTGCTCTAGTTAAGACTTCAAATACTGTATTGAATAATTTGGAGGGAGCAGGCAGCCTTGTCTTGTTCCTGATTTTAGTGGAACTGCTTTGAGTTTCTCTCCATTTAAGTTGATGTTGGCTGTGGGCTTGTTGTATACTGCCTTTGTTATATTTAGGTATGGTCTTTGTATCCCTAATCTGTCCAGAACTTTTACTATGAATGCGTGTTAGGATTTTGTCAATGGTCTTTTCACTATTTAGTGAGATGATCATGTGATGTTTTCTTTTAGTTTATTTATATGGCGGATTACGTTTATTCATTTTCATATATTGAACCATCCCTGAATCTCTGGGATGAAGTCTACTTGAAAATTGTGGATGATCTTTTGAATGTGTTCTTGAATTTGGTTTGTAAGAATTTTACTGAATATGTTTGCATCTATGTTTATAAAGGAAATGGTTCTGTAATTACCTTTATCTGTTGGGTCTTTATGTGGTTTGAATATCAGAGTAACTGTGGCCTCATAGAATGAATTGGACAATGCTTCTACTATTTCTGTTTTGTAGAATAATTTGACAAGTATTGATTAATTTTCAATTAATTGATTAATTAACAATTGGTTTATTGTCCTAGGAGTTTGTAATTTTTTTTGTTGTTTTTTGTGCTGTTGATATCCAACTTTAATTCATGGTTTTCTGATCAGATTTAGGGAGTTATTTAAATTTTCTTATATCTGATGAGATTTGCTTTGTGACTGAGTAAGTGGTCTATTTTGGAGTAAATTCCATGAGGTGCAGAGAAGGATATATATTTAGGTGTGTTTGGATGAAATATTCTGCAAATATCTATTAGGTCTATTTAGATCCATTCTGTTAGTCTGTGTCTCTTTTTTTTTTATTGGGGATTGATTTTGTTGATACTAAAGTATATCAATGACCAATGACTGTTGATTCTTTTCATTTTATTGTTGCTGCTGGTGCGTGTGTGTTTGTGTTTGAGTGTGTATGTGTGTGTGCCTCCCTTCTTTTGATTTTGTTGGCATGAAATTTTTTATTCCCTGTGTTTTCTTGGTTTCAGTTAACTTCTTTCAGTTGTAGTTTTCCTTCTAGCACATTCTGTAGGGCTGGATTTACAGATAAATATTACTTAAATTTTCCTTTATAGTGAAATATCTAATTTCCTCCATCTATGGTGATTGTTTTTTTATTAAGAAAATTTTTTATTCATTTTACATACCAAAGACCCCCCTATTCTCTCCTCCTGCCCCTCCAGCCTCCCCCTCCCAAACCACCCCCCCATTCCCTCCTACAAGAAGGTAAGGCCTCCCATGGGAAAGTACATTTAGTAGAGGCAGGTCCTAACCCCTCCCTCTGCCTCAAGTCTATGTGAGGTGTCCCATAATAGAAATGGGCTCCAAAAGTCCTGCTCACATACCAGGGATGAATTCTCATCCTACTGCCAGGGGGCCCCTTAAGCAGATCATGCTACACAACTGTTTTGCTATGCAGAGGGCCTAGTCTAGTCCTATACAGGCTCCAAAGCTGTTGATATAAATTTCATGCATTCCCACTAGTTGTCTCTGTACGTTTCCCCATCATGACCTGGAACAGAGATGGAGTTGGAGAGCAATGAAAGAGATATCATGATAAAGGGAGACATCATGGGAATAGGGAGAAACAGGGTGCTAGGGAAGTTCCCAGGAATCCACAAGGATGACCCCAGCTTAGGCTACTAGCAACAGTGGAGAGGGTGCCTGAACTGGCTTACCCTGGTAATTAGATCAGGGAACACCCTAACTGTCATCATAGAACCTTTCTCCAGTAATTGATGGAAGCAGATGCAGAGATCCACAGCCAAACACCAGGCCGAGCTCCAGGAGTCCAGCCGAAGTGAGAGAAGAGGGATTCTATGAGCAAAGGGCATCAAGATCATGACTAAAAGTTTTGCTGGGTATAGTAGCTTGAGCTGGCATCTGTGGTCTCTTAGAGTCTGCAGCACATCTGTACAGGCCCTTCTTACTTTTAGAGTCTCTATTGAGAAGTCAGGTATAATTCTAAAAGTTCTGCTTTTATGTTGGTCTTTTTCCCTTACAGCTTTTAATATTCTTTCTTTGGTCTATATGTTTAATGTTTTGATTATTATTTCGCAAGGGGACTTTCTTTTCTGGCCAATCTATTTGACATTCTGTATGCTTCTTGTACCTTTATAGGCAAAATTTTATAGGAAAATTTCTGCTGTGATTTTGTTAAAAATATTTTCTGTGCCTTTGACCTGGGTTTCTTCACCTTCACCTATTACTATTATTCTTATTATTCTATTATTCTTAGATTTGGTCTTTTCATAGTGTCTCAGATTTTCTGGATGTTTTATGACAAGAGTTTTTAGGTTTGACATTTTATTTAACCAATGTATCCATTTCTTCTATTATGTCTTCAAGGCCTAAGATTCTCTCTTCCATCTCTTGCATTGTGTTGGTGAAGCTCACCTCTGAGCTTCCTGTTCTAATTTCTAAATATTCAATTCCCAGATTTATCTCAGTTTCAGTTTTCTTTTTTATTCTGTTTTCATTTTCAGGTCTTGAACAGTTTTATTCATTTCCTTCCACTGTTTGTTTGTGTTTTCCTGGTTTTCTTTAAGGGATTTATTCATTCCATCTTTAAGGACCTCTGTCATCTTCATACAGGCTGTTTTAAGGTCTTTTTCTTGTGCTTTAGCTATGTTGGAATATTTAGGGGCTGTTGAGGCAGGGTTGCTGGGCTCTGGTGGGTACATGCTGTCCTGATTGTTTTTGATTGTGTTTTTATGGTAGTATCTATGCATCTGGCTCTGGGATTGGAAATTACAATTTTAGGTGCTGATATCTGGTTTTGTCTTTGTTGGGTTTTGTTCCTTGGTTCCTGTTTCTTCTCTAGTTCTTAGGAGATCATGGTGGCTGTGTGTTGCCTGGAAGGAAAATTTCTGTGGACCTGATAGGTGTGGCAACCTGGGGTTCCCGGTAAAATGTGTTTCTGTGTAGTGGGAGCTGACACATAGGAATGGGAATAGGCTAGGGGTCTGAAGGTGTTTAGAAGATGGGAGAGAGCAGTGTTCCATCAGGGCCTGCTTATTTAGTCTCCTTGGAATAGGGGTAAAAGAGAGTGAAGGGAGTTCATCCTAGAAAGTCTGAAATAGAGCTTCTGGGATGACAGTTGGGCATTGGATCTGGAGAAATGGAAGGGGAAGGCAAGATCTGTGCTCAGTCTACCCTACCTGCTCTTCTGGCAGAAATGGCCTATGTGTTAACAGGAAGTGTCTGTTGGAGTTGGGGGCTGGGGTGAAGCAAAGAATGGGAGTAGGGAGGTTATGAGGGGAAGGTCTGTGGGATCTACATGAGATATGGATGGGTGGGAGAAGGCTGAAGCAGGTGTTCTGTTGCAAAGCATGGAATGAGACTCGGGATTGGATTTGGAGAAGAGGAGGGGGTGGTAACTGTGTTCAGTTAGCTTGCCTATTTCCCTGGCTTGGGCAGTTGGTGTGTTCTCAGGGAATGCCTGCTCCTATTGGAGGCTGGGATAATAGGATGAGATGGGGGAAGGAAGGTCCAAGAAGATTTCTGTGGTCCATTGCAGATGGGGTCAGAGAGGAAAGGGAGACCACAGCAGGTGTTCTGCTACAGAGCTGGAAATGGGACTGGGGAATTAATCTGGAGGAGCAGAAGAAAAGGTGAAAATCTTCAGTTTACCTACTTCCCTGGTAGGAGTGACCTATGTTCTAGCAAGGAGAGCCTGTTAGGAGTTCAGGCTGGAAATAAAGCAACAAGGGGAGGGGAGGGTGCTAGGAGGGGAGTGTCTGCAGGATCTAGGAGAGATCAGGATTGAGGATGCTTACACAAGTGTTCTGCTGCAAGCTGGGGATGAGACTGGAGGACTGGATCTGAGACACAGAGGGAAAGGGAAAGATTTGTAGTCAACCTCCACAGTTCCTTGAAAGAAATCCCGTGTTCATTTTTTTTGACAGTCTAACAAGAAGTGTGAAGCAATAATTGTCATTTTTATTGAATTGCCGAATCCCAAAGATTTTACAGATTAACAAGCAGAACAACAAGCATGTAATCCTACGAATATAGGGGAAAAGTAAGTTTATTAAAGTTTGCATGTCCTGGAGGGAATTCAAACCCCGGAGACCACAGTTGGACTGTTTGTTTTCTTTGTCCAAAAGAAAGAGCAGAAATGAGGGACACACATGTTACTGAAATTGAACACAATGGGGCTGAGTGTGGGGAAGCTCAATGATAACAGTACAGAGGTATTCAGCAGCCAATGGTTTGGAGTCACAGTCTGGGTTATCCAAAATGATAGGATGGACGCCAAAGAGTAAAAGGTAAGAAACATGGTCACCAGGATCAGGATGGTTCGTGTGGCTCTGTCCTCATGGGAAGGCCTTTGGGAGAGGCTGTGTCTATGGATGTGCTGGACTTGATGCTTGTGTTTATGCAGGACAAGGACCATGGAACCACTGGCCCAGGCCATGAGGACCAGACACATAATATCACTTAGGGATAAAATCACTACTTTTAGTAAGAATGCTAATCTCACAGGCATGGTTGAGGAACAGTATCTGTGCATTCCTTTAGCACTCAAGTTTTTGCTATTCTTTGGGCCAGTAATTGTAGAAACAGGGATATTGAGCATAAGCTGTGGGATCCAGCAAAGGAAACAGCAAGTACCAATACATTTTGAGGATCTAATTCTGAGGTTCAGCCACCCAGAAGTATTGGGGTGAAGCTTAATGGCCTGAAAGCCACTGAGGAGGGAGGTGGTGCTGAGGGAGATCCCTCTGGCTACTCTGTGAAAATAGAGGATAAGTTTGCATCCAGCCTCCCCCAGGAAAGATGTCAATCCAAAAGTGGCCACTGTCTGAGGGATCCCTTTGGAGAAAAGAACCAGAGTGTTTGATATGACCAGCTGATTGACAATCAAGTTAGTGGGTCTCAGAACCTGTGCAGTGAACAATGGGAAGTTATACTGATAAAAGAGGAAGGAATTGGCAAGGATTCCAGCAGTGGTCTGAATGAGGAACATCATTCCCCAGTTTAAGTTAATGGAAACTAATGCATCCATTGCCAGGAGGGGCTGGGAGTTTGCTAGATTTCAATCTGAGAAATTCGCAGATGGATTGTTAGTTGTGTTTGTCTGAATGAGCTATGTCCTCCATAGACACGGTATTTGAACAATTCCTCCCCACTTAGTGGCACTGTTTATGACTTTTATGAATCCTTTAGGAGACGGAGCCTGGCTGGACGGAGTCCATCAGTGGAGGGAGTGAAGGAGCCTTGAGTGTGGATGGCCTGGCTCCTCTTACTGCTGCTTTTCTTGTTTGTGTTTAGTCCTCCAGTTTCCTGCTCCTCCCTCCCTACTGTCCCTCACTGTTTTGGTTCCTTCTCCCTCAAAATATACTTACTATCTGTCTGGAACCATAGGGCAATATATAAGCTCCTTTCTTTTCTAAGCTGCTATCTGTTCTAGTATTTTATCACAGCAACAGGCAAAGCAACTTAACTTACTCCTATCACATATAGAATGTCTTTTCTCTCAAAACCAATTTTTGTTGTGAATATGAACATTAAACAGATCTTTAGTCAGTGCACAGTGACTTGGAACAATATTGTGGCGACACACTGGGAGCTCTCCACTCTATTCACTGAAATATTCAGTGTCAGGCGTTGCCTCGACAGTTCTGTGCCGCTGTGGAAGAAGTCCTGTCAACTGCTGCCCTTGGAGGAAACCACAGTATTTACAAAACAGAGAAATTATAGATTACACAGGCGTGTCTCTCTTCTTTTATCTTTAAAAAGTGAAAGTGAAGCAGAAAATCACAAATACCTTGGTGAGAGACAGTAAGCAATGCAGAGAAGATATCATGGAGCCAGGCTGCCACAAGGTATCTTACTTCTTGTTTGCATTTAAATGTGGCTCAGTGGGTAAAGTTGATGCCAAGCCTGACGATCTGAGTTTGATCCGTGGGACCTACCTATGTAGCAAAATGAAACATTACAAGTTGTCCCCTGCCCTCCAAATGAACAACATGGCATATGCACACACAACCATGTCTATTAAAAATGTAAAATGAGGCTTGGTGTTTAAGAATACTTCATACATTTCCAGAGGACCGGAGTTTAGTTTCTAGCACACACCTTGTTAAGTTCACAAGTCTCTGCAATTCCAGCTACAAGGGTTTGTCTGTCTCTTATGGACTCCATGGGCACTGCACTCAGGTGTACAAATGTGTGCATGCACACACACACACACACACACACACACACACACACATAAGAAGAGAAGAAATACATCAAAGTGCATTTTTCTTAAACATATATAATGCCAAAACTTGTGTCAAGAATAAATCTTAAACCTAAAATTAACCTAAAATATAAAGAACCAGCCAGATACCAATCCTGGTGTGTGGGAGGCAGAGGCATGCAGATCTCTGAGTCTGAGGCTAGCTTGGTCTACATAGGGAGTTCCAGACCAGCCAGGGCTTCATTGTGGGACCCTGTCTCAAGAAAATACATCAAAGAGATAAGCAAGCCTAATCTTATAGAAGAATTCAGCATTAATCTAGTAATGAGGTGTTATTTATATTGAGTTTAAGCAGAATTATTTTAGCATACTTCCCTAGCATTCAATAATTGAATAAAATAAAAGTAAAATTTTAGGTGATAATATTGTAAATTATTTCACAAGTACATGTTATATGTTCTGTATGTATCATATACATATAGCTTTTAAATACCTTCCTTTTTGCCTTTTAGATTTTGAGATCAGGTCCTACTTTATAGCCTAGGCTGACCCCAAGGCCTGAGTAATCTTTGTCTCTACCTCCAGAATGGTGGGATTACATGTGTGGGCCACAACACTCAGCTTAATTACCCATCTTACCAAAAGCAATCAGAACATCTGAAAAATAAAAAAGTTGACTGTGCATCTAAGTTAGGAGGTGGAGGAATACATACAGAATCTCTGTACAGGAAACCAAATACGGCACAAAATTCTCTGTATGTGTGCATATGAAAAATCAGCACAGAGGAATCCCAAAAGCAGCAGATGAGATATTTATGTATTAAATAATATTTGAAGTCTATTAAAAGAAATTAATGTATATGAACTACACATTTTGATACTATTAAGGCCAACACCTAGGGCTGAGATATAGCTCAGCAATTGAGCACTCGCTTAGAATGCACAAGGCCCTCGGTTCAATCTTATTTATCACACACACACACACACACACACACACACACACACACACACAAAACAAAACAAACAAACAAACAAACAAAAAAAACCTCCAATAAGCACTGAATGACAAAAGTAAAGTCAAGAAACTGACATTGAAGGAGTGATAAAGAACAAATAATGGGTAAATTATGGTTCATTTTGTATAGTAAATTCTTCTTTTGTGTTAACGTCTGAGACAAAATTGAAGAATTTAGTTAGGGCTGTTCAGCTGGCATTATTTAAGGTAGAACCAGATCAATCCATGAAATTCAATATACAATATGTATATAATATAATATGACGTTAAATATATGATGTTATTAAAATAGAAAGTTTGGCCAAGTGGGGTGGAATCTGCCTTTACTTCTAGCATTCCTGAGGCAGAGGCAGCAGATATCCACTGGCTCAAAGCTGGCCTGATCTGCATAGGGAGTTTCAGGCTGGTCAGGGCTACATTGTGAGAACCTCTCTCAAACCTAACAATTCTCACCCAAATGAATGATAGGAAAAAAAAAATCTCTTAAAAATAGTGGTTTTCCACAAAATTAAAGTTAGGATCTATCAAAACAAGAATTTTCTTTCTTTTGGTAACAGAATTTCACTTGTTTAAAAATTAATGCTATTACATTATAATCAGTTATATAACTAGCACTAACTTTTGGAAAATATGAAAATGTAGATAAAGCACAGGTGGGTTAAGAGAAGGAAATGCTAAAAACTGAAATGTTTCCAATAGATACACAAGCTTTCTGGGACAGGTTCTATCCAGGCACTGTCACTCGGGTCACAGGTGATGTATCTAAGGACTTCCCTGCCCCAGAATCCTGGAAATTAGTCTTAGTCAATTTTTAATGACATTTTAATTATATTTGTGAAGGATGCATTTACCTTCATCACAAAGGTCCTAGGAAGTTTCCATTGAAATGGAATCAGTGGTGTCATAAGGTTCATCTTGCTCCCTAGAGCCAGTAAGAAAGGAGCGAGGATGTATGGTTGTGTGGATGGTACAGAAAATGCCCACAGTTGGATTTTCAGATCTATGGCAGCATGCTGCCACAAGTCTTTAAATCTCCTGGCCAGCCTGGCACACTTGTAGGCTGAACAAAGTAGATTATTTCAAACCCACAGTTCCTGGCTAGCTCTGGGCAATTTTGTTACAGCCTATCTCAGAAAGTTTGCATATTCATACTATATTTTTAAAGATTTACAGAGAAATCAAACTATCAGAAACAAAGGAGACAACTTACCAAGTGTGTTCGCTGGGGCAGTAGCCACCTCAGTCACACACAGGGTGTGTGCACAGGAGGGCATTTCATCCCTGAGATAAAGGCTTGGCACACAGTGAGGTCGTCCTGCTGGGAGGTGATTATCATTTCACCCTTCAGTGCAGTGACAGAGTCTGCCTGGAGATTAGGAATCATCTCAGAAAAACACCTGCACCGTGTTCAAATCCCTGAAAGGGATTAGAGTAATTAGTGACGGATCCGGGCAGGGCAGGGGGATTCCGGAGGAAAACACCAGCTGAGATGGCTGAAAACCACCAGGTGAAAATGACAAGGGAGATGAGGCCACTGAGGTTAGGAGGTGAGAGTAAGTTGGGCTGTGTATCCTACCGACTTTATGGCTTTACTTCACGTGTGGTTATTTTTACATCCTGAGAAATTTACACCATGGACACCTACAAGGGAGACGATGAGGACTGGGGAGGAGCGAGTTGCTGGGTCTGACATTTGGCCTTAGCCAAAAGGAATGGTGGTCTGACTGTCAGAAGTGAATTTGGAGGAACCGTCATCCACAGATTCTCATGTGGGTTGCGTATTATTTTTGGTATGTGGGATTGATCAAGAAAAAGACCAAGGTCAGAGAGATGGCTTAGCCTGTGGAGACATTGCTGCCCAGCGTTATAGTCTGAACTTGATCCCTGGAACTCACACAGAGGAAGGAAAGAACTGACTCCCCAAGCTGTTTTTTGACCAGTATATATGTGTGTGTGTGTGTGTGTGTGTGTGTGTGTGTGTGTGTGTGTGTACTTCTCACATGCACTTAAGAAAGTGCCTCACAAGCATGTCTGGTGCCTGCAAAGTCTAGTTGAGTGCATTGATTCCCTGAACTGGAGTTATAAGTGTTTGTTGGTGCTGGAAATTTGTTGGTTCTCTGAAAGAGTAGCAAGTGATCTTAACCACTGAGCCATTTCTCTGGCCTCTGAATCTGTCTTCTTTCTTTTTTAATTTTTTTTAAAACTCATTTTATATACCAACCACAGATCCCCCTCTCATCCCTCCTCCCACTGCCCCAATCCCCAGAATCTGTCTTCTTTAAGACAGTCAGTTACTTACATGATAATCTGGCAGTTTTGGAACTTGTAGTTTTGTATTTATTGGGTGGAATAATCTAGGTCTAAAAGTAAACACTGGGCAATAATTTAGTAATGATAACCCCACCTACCTGGCTAGTTTTTTCTGGGGAGCGGTTCAGAAAACGTTGTGCTATGTAATGCAGAGATTTCCAAGGTTGGAGATATCAGGAAAGTCTCTCATTTTCCTGTGGGTGTTTCCTAAGATTTTATGGCTCATAAAAATATTCTGGGGCCAGGCCAAAAGGAGAACAGTGGGGGGGATGGGGTAAAAAATATTCTGTACAAATAGCGTACTTTTGGAGCATGTATGCTCATTCTCTCTCTGCTCTTGACTATGGATGTGATTAGCTGTTTCAGGTTCATGTTTTAAGTTGCTCCCAATGTTTGACCATAAACTGGAATTAGTGACAAGATCTCCATTTAAAGGACTAAGCATCTGGCTGGAACTTTGGACAGGAACTCTGTCATTGGCTGGTTGAGGAAGATGGGATGGAATGTCTGTATTGTTACGCCTTCAGATGACTGGTGAAGCATCCCTCACAATGTTTATGAGCACACCTCTGTCTGTGTAATACAGACTAAGCAAACAGGCGTTAGGTCTTATCGATGCGGACACTGCACTCCAGATGGCCTGGAAGCTGGGAGTTCTGAAATATTGAAGAAACTCTCAGAGCACCAAAGTCCCAGGTTCCTTAAAAAAAAAATCTGTGAAAAAAGTGTTTGCTTGCATGTATGTATGTGTACCATGTATGTGCAGGTGCCCATGGAGACCAGAAAAGGTGTTAGATCCTCTTGAACTGCAGTTACAGATGGTTGTGAATTGCCATTTGGATGCTGGAAACTAAACCCAGTCCTCTGCCTTTAACTGTTGAATTAGCTCTCCAGGCCCCAAAGACAAATATTTTAACAATTATTACATTGTATTTTTTAACTAAGAATTAAACTGTGTAAGCATAACCTTATGAGTCATTTCATCAGGAATATATACCAAGCCACATCTGACAATGAATTCCAATTTATTTTTTAATTTTAATTTTATGGGTATGGGTATTTTGTATGTCTGTGAATCGTTTTTTGTAGGTCTGGTGCCTGCAGAGGTCAGAAGAGGGAGTTGGAACTTCTGGAACTGGAGTTACAGAAAGTTGTGAGCCACCATGTAGGAATTTGGAATTGAGCATGGTTACTCTGCAAGAGCAGCCAGTGCTCTTAACTGATGAGCCCCAAATCCCAATTTCTTGATCTAACTGTATTTGGGGTAAATGTGAGTATATGTACAGTGAGTATATAAATTCTTAAGGCAACTGTTTCTTTGGATGTTGAGCAAGGAATATTAAATGCAAAAATCAGTATGGACCTATGCATTGGATACAATCACTAGAAAATAGGCAAGAAAGCCTCTGTCTGAGGAAACAAGAGGCAAAGATGTTCCCTCAGCTTCTGCTCTAGGGTAATCTAAACATCCCTCTTTATCTTCCATGTCATATACCCAATTGACATTGTTTTTTTTTTTTTTTTTGTCTTGTCATTACAAAACATACAGAGAGTTACAAATTTTGTCACTAATGCTTTCATTTGAAAGCATTTAAACAGCAATAAGAAAATGTTCATTATAGCCTAGTCAACAGTTTGTGCATGCATACACACACACACACACACACACACACACACACACACTCTTATGGATTTCCTTCCAGAGCACTTACTTGTGAGGGGTACTTATAGGTGCATGGGTGCACCACAAGTATCTGAATCACCATAAAGTCCCACTCCATGTGAGGTATGTATGTATACCAAAGTGTATACTGCATCTAAATTACTCTATGGAATATATCCTTTTGAATTTGTTTCCTTTGTAGCCTCTTGGTGCCCAATGGGCTTCATGGTTTCTGAAATAAGTTACCAGTCATATAGATGATCAGCCATACAACTGATCCCAGAAATCCGGGGACAGATTTATTTAAGTATCTCTCCCTCTTCTGGAAGCTGTAGTCACCAACTCCCCGCAGCATGCCTGTTTTCTTTCAAACTAAGTCCACAGGGGTCAAGGTGGGGGGTGGGGTGCCTTCCTGGGGAGCTGTGGAAACTACATTTCCCGGGATGCAATACGCACGCGAGATGTTGGGGGCTGGATTGAACCAATGAAAATTTGGCATTTATTTTTATTATTATTTTTATTTTTGGGTGCGCGTGTGGTTTGTGCTTGGAGCTGCACTTCCAGCGTTTTCCTCCTCTTGGCTGTCGTTTTGGCGTTTCTGGGGTTTGTTTACCTAGCTGGAAGCTCGGGGCGAGGTGAGCGGTCCGGGCTGGCGGAGCGCAGCGAGCTACACTGCGGTACAGAGGCCCAGCTGAGGCCCAGCGACTCTGCCCACGTGAGCCGCGCCGAGCCGGCGGAACAGACCTCGGCGACCCGGTCCCTGCTCCCGCTGCAATGGCTGTGGCCACATACCGGGACGCGGCGCAGGTGAGTGCTGCGTCCTGCGGGTCTCACCCGAGTGCTAGAGCCCGGAGAGAGGCTCCATCATGACCCCGCAGTTCATAGCTGGTGTCCCGGGGGTAAGATGTTGTGGGTGGGGGCGCGTAGCCCCCATTCCCAACATCTGTGTGCTGGGGTTGTGACTGTTGCAATGTGCAAAGGCCTGGAAGGGGCGCCTGGGCAGAGTCCTGGTGTCCGAGTGCCTGCAGAAACAGTTGTGAAGGCCGCGTGGCACCTGTGGAATTTGATTTTAATTCTTAGGACCCTGGAGCCAGTGAGAATTGTGAACAGTGACCATGTCCGGAAATAGAACTGTAAATTTTCCAAAAGTTACCCAGAGGAAGAACAAACAGGAAGAGACATGATAGGAGAGAGTTGAGTGCTTGTCACAACTGAGATTCAGCACTGTGGACTGCAGCTTAGACAATCTTTAGTCATCACAGCCCATCTAGCCCCAGGGTGGGCAGGGCCACCCAATGACTGAAGCCTGTGAGATGAAACCTTCATGTGGCCGTCTTTTATCTATCTATCTATCTATCTATCTATCTATCTATCTATCTATCTATCTATCTATCTATCTATCATCTATTTATCTATCATCTATCTATCTTTATTTATCTATTTATTTTTTATTTTTTATTTTAAGGTTCCCTTGACTTCAGAACCAGTTATGGGGCCAGGCCTGGTAAGTGGAACCTACCACAATCCCGATCCTACCTATACAGATTTTGACTTGCCATGTCCTTAGTCTATTCGGTCAGTGCTCGCTAGTATAGCCCTTGGGCCTTGCAGACTTGACAGGTTAGGTACACAAACCAGAGTTTTGTGTGTAGGCTGAGGGTTGTATGAAATTGTTGGCAAGCATGAACGAAGGTGTAGAAGGTTGCTTCTCCCACATGTGCCAGTATATGCCTAAGCCTGAAGGGGAGATTGAATTCGTTCAGGATGTGCAGGCTTTCTTTCTCCTTGGAATAGGGGTCAGTGGGGAGCAGGAGTCAGACCCAGAATCTCTCTCTCTGAAAAACCAGAATGTATGCTTTGTATGTGAATATGGCGATGGGAGATTTGGATGTGGAGGAAGCTGGCAAGCCAACCCATTCTCCTCAGGCTCCTTGTGGCCACTGCACAGGAAACCAACTGTGGAATAAGGGAGATAGTACTGTGTTGACACTCATCCTTTGGAGACCTGAACAAATGTCTGTACATTCCAGATAGGGAACCCAAGGAAGGATACCACCAAAGTCCAACTTGGTGAAAGATTTATTGGGGTTACTTACAGGAATGTGGGTCAGGGGTTACTTACAGGTGTAGAAATGACTCAAAGATGAGTTGTGTTAACAAAGCCCACCCAGCATGGGTTGATGACTCATGAAAGCTGGATCCCTGGAGCACACTGTACAGCTTGTAGGTGGCATGAGAGGTTGTAGTGTCTATTCCAGGCTTCACAGCTGATCTGGTTTCTTCAGCAGTTTTTACTCTTTGTATAAACTTGGGCTGAAAGGGGCAAGCATGTCACTATGTAGCACAAGCTGGCTTTGAATCTGTGGCAGTCTTCCTGCCCCAGCCTCCCAAGTGCTGGAGTTATAGGCATTAGTCAACATACTTGGCTTCTGGCTTCTAGTAGTGATGGTTGGTGGGTGAGGTTGAACCAAGGAATAGCATACGGTAGGATACCATCGTTACCGGGTGGGGGCTGCTTTGTAGTGGGGTCTGTGAGAGGTTTGGAGGGTATGTTGGATCCTATTTGAATTTCCTAAGGACTCTCTGAATCCTACGGGCTGAGTACCCAGTGGGTCGGCCAAGGAGCTGCACTCAGCGTGTAGCTGTCGTCGTCGTCATATGTGAGCAAGGAATGTATGTGAGAGATATATGGTATGGAAATGTCAACTGATGACCTCAGAGCCCCCACATTGAGGACATAGGAATGCAGGTTGCAAATCTTGTTTAGTTGTTTGTAGGATGAAGGATGTGGAGGACTTCAGGCCAATTCTATGGAAGTAAAGCTTGCAGCTCTATGTCAGGGCTGGAGTTAGGCGATGCTTATTGTCCTTCTACCTGTTGGTGCTGTGCATGGGTGATCATTGAGACTGAGAGAGACTGGGAGTAAGTGGTGCTCGGGCCTGATATTTCCTCATGGCAAGATAGGATTGGATGGGACATATACATCACCTTGGAGGCTTCAGAAGGAAATGGATCATAATGTTTTTCCTATCATGCAGGGCTGTGTGATCTTTAAGGCTGTAGCTGTGGGAATATAGTCATACAAGAAAAATACGATTCAAAGTGCTGGGTATGAGTCTGGGGAGGTGGCGCAGTGGGTAAAGTACTTGCTTTTAATGTAGGACGACCTGAGTTCAGATTTCCAGCACCCATATAAAGTGGGCATGCGGGGTGGGGGGTGGGGAGGCACGGGGACTGAGGGTGGGGAGCAGAAACAGGGGGATCTCTGGAGTTCACTGGCTAGCCAGTCTGGTTGAACTGGTGAGTTCCAGGTTCAGTGAGAAGGCTTGTCTCAAAAGATAAGGTAGAGAGTAATTGAACTGAACGTGACACCCGACATTGACCTCTTGCCTCCACGAATGAATGTCTACTTGTGTACAGAGTGCTATGTGCAGAGGTGGTGTGAACTGATTGCCCAGGAGCAGTAAGAAGTCATAGGATAAAGAGGGAGCCCATGTTCCTTGGGTCTGAGGACTTTTAGGGTCCTCAGGGATATTGTCTGACAAGTCAAAATTCAAGTTATCTTTTCTATGACCATTTTTCTCCCCAGCCAGTATCTGTGACAGCCACAGCACTGGCAGGAGAGGGTAGTGGCCTTCATCTTAGGCCTAGAGGTTAGATTTCAGCTCTCTGTTTATATCCCCATATTTCTGTGTAAGGGCACAATATCAGTGAGCTGAGTGGACATCAGGGGCATTGGGTTGAGTGTCTCCTCTGATATGAGGTGGAAAGGAGAGTCAGCAAGTGATGTATACTGGGGCAACAGGATGTTCTTGGATTTCTGAAAGAGAAACTGATCATATGATGAATTGTTTTCGTTGTGATAGGGTGTGACCTTTGAGGATGTGGCCATTCACTTCTCCCAGGAAGAGTGGGTGCTCCTTGATAAGGCCCAGAGGCTCCTCTACTGCAGTGTGATGGTGGAGAACCTTGCACTTGTGGCTTCTCTGGGTAAGATGCTCGCATCCCTCCCACTGTCCTAAGTGGTTTCTAACTTTACTTTCTACCTGAGAGTGACTGCTCTCTCTGGAGTCATAACAACTCAAAATTTCTCTCTGTTAGGGTGACTGTCCACATCGATAGCAGCCTATGCCTTGGTCCCTGCCTAATTACAATAGCTATCATTTCTTTCTTTTCTTTTTCCTTTTTTTTCCTTTCTCTTTTCTTTCTGTTTTCTTCTTTGAGACAGGGTTTCTCTCTATAATTCTGGATATACTGGAACTCACTATGTAGACCAGGCTGGCCTCGAACTCCTCATAGAGATCTGCCTGCCTCTGCCTCCCAAGTACTGGAATTAAAGGTATGCCCTAGGCTTAGTTGTTATTTCCTTATGGCTGCCTTTGTGAGGAATTGCCAGCATTGTAATGTTTATTTTTAAATGAATCATGGGCTATTCTTAAAGGACCCTTCAGTGTTTAGTTCTGTTTTCTCCCCATATATGATTTTATGTTAAATTGCTATAAGTTAGTACTGGTACTCACTTGCTTTTTCTTTTCTTCCTCTTCCTCCTCCTTTTTTTTTTTTAATATTTGTAATTTTTTTATGTCCCTTATAATTAGGGTTGCAGGGAGGGTCTTGGTTGCCTCATAGCATTGACATTACAAGATTGTCTTAGAGGAGACCTGGACCTGTAATAGGCACCCAGGGGAAGGCATGATCCCATCATACCAGGAACCAGTAGAGTGCCCCACAGTGTTTGCGTAAAGGGGTCACCCGTCATGTCTCATTTCTACCTTTACTTCTCTATGTTTACTACTTTGCCAACTTGTGATTTCACCTGTGACTTCTGGCTCTTGGCTACCTTGATGTTATTGCATTCTTAGTTTTGACAAATGGTGCCATGAGGCACTTACGTAGCTTGAATTAGCCCTTGATCACTAGCTACTTAGTTTCATTTGAGGACTTTTACCCAGTGTAGCCACATCCTCAATAGGAAAGGACCTCCTGAAGGCTGCTGGCTGAGGACTTGCTTGGAGACCCTCCTTATCCTTTCCTGCATCCCATCCTGGGTCCTCTGTCTAGTGTGATGCACCCTGTCTATATTTGAAGCAGTTCCCTAAGACTGTCTGCAGCTCTTTTGTTCTTAGAATAGTCCAGTGGTTTCATTGTTTCTTCTCCTTTAAAATTTTTTTTTTAAATTTTTTTGGTGATAAGCTCTTAGCTATGTAGCATGGACTAGCTCAAACTTACAAGCCATCGACATCTTGCCTTAAATTCCCAAGTGCTTAGAGAGCAGGTGGAATCGAAGTCCAGCTGTGTCGTTGTTTTCTGTGTCTAACTCACCTTTGTGATGGGCTTTCTCTCTCTACCAATGTCAGCATCATTTCATGAGCATTTCAACATGTATTTCTCTGATTTCAGGATCCAGGCCTGGAATGGGAGATGAAGAGGTATCTTCTGAGCATGCTGAACCTACAGATGGAGTGATGTCTAAGACAAGTCCATCTACACAGCAGACTCATCTTTTTGAGACACCTGTCCCAGCTTTGGAAGACGTTTTGTTCCAGGCTGAATACCTAAGCACACACCCGGTGCAGACATTCTACTCGGGCCGAACAGGTGTGAAAAGCTCCGGTTTGAATGAAGATATTAACCAGCACCAGAAGAGGTCCAGTGGAGAAAAGCCCTGCGACGGGAAGGCTGATGTGGCTTCATTTATGTCGGGCTGCAGACCCCACGTGTTGTCAAAGCCATTCATCTCTGAGAAGGATGGGGAGAAGGCCCTTGCCTCCATGGGCTGTCATCAGCAGCAGGCCACTTGTCATAGTGAACAGCTTCACAGTAGTGGCAAGTGTGGGGAAGCACTTTTGAGTGGAGAAAAACGTAAGTCCAGTGAATGCCAAAAAGGTTCAAGCCACAAACATACACGTGTCCAGGGTCAGAGTGCCTCCACTGAAAAAAGGCCTCATGAGTGTAGCAAGTATGAGAAAGCCTTCTCCTGCAGTTACAAACTTGCTCAGCACCAGGACAGTCGCACGGGACAAAGGACGTATGAGCGTAGCCAGCAGGAAAAATCCTTTAGCAAGAAGTGCCACCTCATTGCCCACAGTAGAACTCAAGAAAGGCCCTATAAATGTACCGAATGTGGAAAAGCCTTCATCTATAAATCTGAACTCATTTACCACCAGAGACGCCACAGTGGTAGAGTACATTACGAGTGTGTGGAATGTAGAAAGTCCTTTACCTACAAATCCAACCTCACTGAACACCAGAGAATCCACACTGGAGAGAGGCCTTACCAGTGTGAGCAGTGTGGGAAATCCTTCAGACAAAACTCTAGCCTCTTTAGACACCACAGAATTCATACTGGAGAAAGGCCTTATGAGTGCTATGAATGTGGCAAATCTTTTAGACAAATCTTCAATCTCATTAGACACAGAAGAGTCCACACTGGAGAAATGCCTCATCAGTGCAGTGACTGTGGGAAGTCCTTTAGCTGCAAAGCTGAGCTTACTCAACATGAGCGAATTCACAGTGGGGAAAGGCCTTATGAGTGTAGTGAGTGTGGAAAATTCTTCAGGCAGTTCTCCAACCTCATTCGACACCGGAGAGTCCATACTGGTGACAGGCCTTACAAATGCAGCGAATGTGAAAAATCCTTTAGTCGCAAATTCATCCTCATCCAACACCAAAGAGTTCACACTGGAGAAAGGCCTTATAAGTGTGGGGAATGTGGCGCATCCTTCACCCGGAAATCTGACCTCATCCAACACCAGAGAATTCATACTGGCACGAGACCTTATGAGTGTGAAGAATGTGGGAAGTCATTTCGACAGTGCTCTAGCCTCATTCAACACCGGAGAGTTCATACTGGAGAGAGGCCTTATGAATGTGTCGAGTGTGGGAAAGCCTTTAGTCAGAGTGCTAGCCTTATTCAACACCAGCGACTGCACACTGGTGAAAGGCCTTATGAGTGTAGCGAATGTGGGAAGTCCTTTAGCCAAAGTGCTAGCCTAATTCAACACCAGAGAAGCCACAGTGGAGAAAAGCCTTATGAATGTGGCGAATGTGGCAAACTTTTCACCCACAAGTCTGACCTAATTCAGCATCAAAGAGTTCACACTGGAGAAAGACCTTACGAGTGCAATGACTGTGAGAAATCATTTAGCCGTAGGTCTAATCTCGTTCGACACCAGAGAGTTCACACCTAAGAAACTTCTTTCTCATGTAAGAAATGTGCTGTTCAGTGAGTTAGTGTAGTAACACTGGAGGAGACTAGCAGCCCTCTCTGAGTTTAAAGATAATTCATATGGGCTTCAGAAGTGTGGGTTATTTCAGATATGTGGGAAATTTTGAGGAGATTTCATTCAGTTTCTAGTATGCCCCAGGGCCATATCCTGATTTATGCCATTGGCAGTGTCTGTGGTAGAAACCCTATCACCACTGGAAGTTTGATATTGTGAGGATAAGTACCCTTCCTGAGTGCTCAGAGATGCAGACTTCTGTACTTTGCTGTGGCCTTCGCTTTGGAGACCCCTCATTTCCTTTTAGGGCAGGACTCTTGTTTGGAAGGTGTGGTCTGAGTTGTGCTTTCAACTTTGCTAAGAAAGATTACCTTGTTCAGGGGAAGTTTCATACTATGCTAGTGATGAATATTTCCAGGTTCGAATTCGCCAACTTGGAAGATGCTTGCTGCACATAACCTCTGACTTATCTTTTTGAAAATATAGTTTATTTATGCACCTTTAATCTTGAAGGTTCTGTTCATTCTGTGGTGTGACTTCTCAACTGACCTATGATGTCAGCATTAAGGGGTGGATCAGTTTCAGAGATATCCTCACTTTCTATGTTTTAGAAGGTATGGTACAGCTGCAAGAAGCAGCTGTATGGAGTATTGGTCTGATTTTCATCGCCGCCCCTGCCCTCACAGGTAAGACTGTTGGGTTTTCTGTTCCTGACTTACTGAAGGTGCTGTGATTTGTAAGGTTAAAAAGTCCTGATGAAGAGGAGAATTATGACAATCCCAGGTGCTTCTGTAAATCACGTGAACAATTATACTCACCTTTCCACTGGGATGTCATATAATTCCTAGCATTGTTGAGGGTAATCTCTTCTGTAGGCCTTGCATTGGAGCCATTTGCTATAATGTGTTGACTAGTGTGCAGGGCAGCAGTTTGTGACTGGGACAGGAACTGAGTTCATAGATATGGAAATAATCTCACATTTCCTTTATCGTGAGTGTTTGTGTGTTGGTGTGCATGTGCCATGGCACATGTGTGGACGTCAGAAGGCAGCTTTTCGAGATAATTCTGTTCTACCATGTAGGTTCCAGAGATTGAATTCAGATCATCAGGCTTTTGGTAAATGCCTTTACCTGCTGAGCCATCTCTCTGGCTGTGGACCAAGCCTCTACTAAAACTTCACCCATAGATGTTTCAATGACTTTGTGTGAGTAATATTCTCAAGATCTGTGTGGCCATTTCCTGTGGCTGTGGTTATTGTAAGAGAAAATGACGAGACATTTTTGTGGATTCCTGTATTCTTTCTTCTCTCCCTAGGACTAAAGCTGTACAGGCCCGAAAACAAGAGGGGAGAGATGGTTTTGTGGGGTGGGGTATAATTCTTACCTATTTGTGATTCAAGGGGCAGTAACTTTCCTGCCAAGATTGGCTGCCAGGGGAGCAAGGCTGCACCTCTGGGTTCTGAGAAGAAAGATGGTGGAATCCATATTAGTTTGTAAACAAATTTTGAGAACAGTAGGACATCTAGGTATATTGTTTCGGGCTGCTTTTTATAGCTTCTTTTATGTATCATTTATGTAAGTGATACTTAACAAAGTACATGGCATGGCACTGTGGCACGTACTGTAGTTCCAGTTTCTAGGAAGGCTGAGGAATGAGGAGTCTGTGGGCCCCGGAGTTTGTGGCTCAGTGACGCCAACACAGCACGACTGGCTCAAAAAACAAAATCCCAATTGGTAAAGTCTTGAAATTATTTCAGTTATGAAAACAAATTTATTTGTCATCTGTATATTTATAGCATGCACATTTATTATCTTAGATTTCCTACCTCTCCTGGCAACCAGTGATTTTGTTTTTATTTTAAACTATTTCATGTGTATGTGTGTTCTTCCTGCATGTATGTCTGTGCACCACATGCATGCTTAGTGCCTGTGGAGGCCAGAAGAGGGAGTAGGCCCTCTGGGGGCTGGCATTCAGATGGTTGTGGGCCACCATGTAGGGGCTGGGAACTGAACCCAGGTCCTCTGGAAGATCATCTAATGCTCTTAACTGCTAAGGCATCTCTTCAGGCCCTGATTTTTCTTAAACAACAGATTAGTTTACATTGTTTGGGATTTTAAATTATTATCATTGTAACATGTATACTTGTGTATGTGTAGATATGTTGTATAATTACTTCAAGATTTAACAATGATTCCTATATGAAATGTTGTTATTGTTGCTGAGTAACATTTTGTGTGGATCAACTGTTTGTTGAATCCATTAATTTCTTTAGAAAGTTTCTTTACAGATTTTACATATTATAAATAAAGCTGCTGTGAATATTTCAGTTTTTATATGGCTGTGCATTTTAATCACTTTGTGTTAATAACTTGAATGTAACACCAGAGTTATAGATGAATATTTTAAGAAGAGTTCAGGAAACGCTGGCTCTGATGTGTTTGCTCCCTATTGCATTCCACCAGCAGTATGTGAAAGTGGCTGTTCCTTTCCATCCCGGCGTGTACACCATGGGGCTAATCCTTGAAGATTTTACCATTCTCCTGGGCGTATTGTGACATTGCACTGTGCATTGCATTGCATTTCCTTAAGTATTCTGAAATAAAACACCTGTTTCAGATGTTTAATTGCCACTTGTACATCTCTAATAAAATGACTGTTCACATATTTTTCTTATTTTCCTTCAGTGAGTTTGTTGTTGTTGTTACTATTATTATCATTATCATTATTTTGAGATAGGGTCTCTCTATGTAGTCCTGGTATTCTGAGCTTGCTATGTAGGCTGGGCTGGCCTAGAACTCACAGAGATCCTCCACCTCTGCCTCCCTACTTCCTGACTGCTGGGATTAAAGGTTTGTGCCACCATGCTATGCCCAAATTTATTTTAACAGATGTGACAGAGTGTGACACCCCAGTAAACTTATCTGGGGATTGTAGAACACAGCAGCCACTATATTAAACATAGAGGTTAGGCAGCGGTAGCACATGCCTTTAATCCTAGCATTCCAGAGGCAGAGATCCATCTGGATCTCTGTGAGTTTAAGGCCACACTGGAAAGGGCCAGTCATGGTGACACACCTTTAATCCTAGCACTTGAAATCTGTCTTGCTAGGGAGAGGCACATAGCTTTAATTCCAGAAAGCAATGGCAAGAAGCAGAAAAGTATATAAAGCATGAGGAATAGGAACTAGAGGCTTTTAAAGCTTTTAGGCTTTTAGCAGCAGTTCAGCTGAGATTCAATTTGGATGAAGACTCAGAGGCTTCCAGTTTGAGGAAACAGGATTGGCTGAGAAGTTGGTGAGGTGAGGTTAGCTGTGGCTTGTTCTGCTTCTTTGATCTTTCAGAATTTACCCCAGTATCTACCTCTGGGTTTGTTTTTATTAGTAAGATCATTTAAGATTCATGTTACATGTTTTTTTCTCTTTTTTTTGGTGGGGAGGGTGAAATACAGGCTTGTGCCTGGTTTAGTGGCCCATACCTTTACACCCCAGCACTAGGGAGGACGAGGGAAGAGTTTGTGGTGGTTTGAAAGAAAATGGCTCCCAAAGGGAGTGGCATTATTAGGAGGCGTGGCCTTGTTGGAGGAAGTGTGTCACTGTGGGGGTGGGCTTTGAGGTCTCTTTTCTCAGTCTTCATTCAGTGTGACAGTCAGTTGACTTCCTGTTGCCACTGAGTCAAGATGTAGGACTATCAGCTCCAGCACCATGTCTGTCTGCATGCCACCATGCTCCCTGCCATGATGATAATGGACTGAACCTTTGAAATTATAAGTGAGCCCCCTCAATTAAATGTTTTTATTTATAAGAGCCATGGTGTCTCTTTACAGCAATAAAAACCCAAACGAAGACAGACGTGGATACACAGCAAGACACTTACAAAACGAGTTTTTTGAGGCTGAGCAGGTAAAGTGCTTCCCATGCAGCCAGATGACCTGATTTCGATCTCAGGGCCCTTGTGGTTGAAGGAGAGATGCATCTCCTGTAAGTTGAGCCCCAGCAGCATGCTTTGGCACATGCAGTCCCCATGAGACAAATGCATATTCTATAACATTGGACTAAAAAATCGGTTTATAATGAAGAATTCCTTCAGTTAGATTTTACTGAAATGATTTTTGTTGTTGTTTTCTACAGGTACACATACTCTTCCTTTAGGTGCAGAGAGAACAATGGAAGGGGCAGTTGCTATTATTTGAGCCTCCAAATTAGAACCCCGAAAAGAGTCAGTTGAAGTCCAAATGCAGAAAGTCACCACTGACTAATTATCATTCCTGCTGTGGGAGCATTCTGAGGGGGAGTTTTAGGAAGCATAGCCCAGGATTCACAAAGTAAAGCAATGGAGTCTTAGTCATATGTCAAGACCGCCAAAGGTGTACCCCTGCCTTTCCCCAGTTTTTCCAGAAATATAAATTCCTGAGTTGTCCCCAAAGGCAGGTGGCATGGAAGAAGTAGTGCCAGGCTCAGAGCTGGAGGCATGGGACCGAATGAGTATTGTGAGCACACAGTACGGTGTTCCTGGGTGTGCTGTTTAGCTAGGTGGCTCTTGGTCTGTAAATCCATTCTGCTCTTTTTTTGTTGTTGTTGTTCGTTTGTTTGTTTTGTTTTTTGAGACAAGGTTTCTCTGTGTAGCCCTGGCTGTCCTGGAATCCACTTTGTAGACCAGGCTGGACCTGAACTCACAGAGATCTGCCTGTTTCTGTCTCCCAAGTGCTGGAATTAAAGGTGTGCGCCACTGCTCTCTTGGCATCAGGCCTCAGGGCACTTTTGACGTAGCAAAACAAACCATTGTTAGTACCATGCTGTAATAATTCTCCACTGGAGTCCATCTCATTGCACTTACATTGTCAGTTGCCAGTATTCAATTTGGGGGAGATAGATGTATCAGGTTCCCCCCCCCGCCCCCACATATTAACAAGGATTCTTTTCCTAACAAGAAAAAAAAATATTTTTAACTTTACGTGTATGAATGTTTTGCCTGCATGTCCGTCTATACACTATGCTTGGTCAGTGCCCTCATAGGCTGGAAGTGGGCATTGGATCCCTGTGGTGATATTTTATCTGTGTCTCCCAAGGAACTTTAGGATCAGAGGAAAAAGACAGCCAGTATATTGAACATAGAAGTCAGGCAATGGTAGCACATACCTTTTTTTTTCATAATTTTCTATTTTATAATTTAATTTAATTTTACATATCAGCCACGGATTCCCTTGTCCTCCCCCTTCCTGTCCCCCGCCCCCGCCTTCCCCAGCCCACTCCCTATTCCCATCTCTTCCAGGACAACAACTCCCCTGGGGATTGAATTCAACCAGGTAGATTCAGTCCAGGCAGGTCCAGTCCTCTCCCAGTCTGAGCAAAGTGTCCCTGCTTAAGCCCCAGGTTCCAAACAGCCAGCTCATGCACTGAAGACAGGTCCCGGTCCCACTGCCTGGGTGCCTCCCAAACAGTTCAAGCTAATCAACTGTCTCACTTATCCAGAAGGCCTGATTCAGTTGGGGGCTCCTCAGCTATTGGTTCAAAGTTCATGTGTTTCCATTAGTTTGGCTATTTGTCCCTGTGCTTTATCCAACCTTGGTCTCAAGAATTCTTGCTCAACAAACCCTCCTCTTTCTCGTCAATTGGACTCCTGGAGCTCCACCTGGGGCCTGGCCTTGGATCTCTGCATCCGGTTCCCTCAGTCATTGGATGAGATTTCTAGCACAACAATTAGGGTGTTTGGCCATCCTATCACCAGAGTAGGTCAGTTCGGGCTTTCTCTCAACTATTGCCAGTAGTCTATTGTGGAGGTATCTTTGTGGATTTCTGTGGACCTCTGTAGCACTTTGCTTCTTCCTATTCTCATGTGGTCTTCATTTATCATGGTCTCATTTCTTATTCTCCCTCTCTGTTCTTGATCCAGCTGGGATCTCCCACTCCCCTAAGCTCTCTTTCCCTTGAACCTTGCCCTTCATTACTCCCACTCAGGTCCAGGTTGTTCATGTAGATTTCATCCATTTCTCTGTCATTGGACGATCCCTGTGTCTTTCTTAGGGTCCTGTTTTTTAGGTAGCCTCCCTGGAGTTGTGAGTAGCAGTCTAGTCATCTTTGTTTTACATCTAGTATCCTCCTATGAGTGAGTACATACCATGTTTGTCTTTCTGAGTCTGGGTTACCTCACTCAGGATAATTTTTTCCAGATCCAACCATTTGCCTGCAAAGCTCATGATGTCATTGTTTTTCTCTACTGAGTAGTATTCCATTGTGTATATGTACCACATTTTATTTATTCATTCTTCAGTTGAAGGGCATCTAGGTTGTTTCCAGGTTCTGGCTATTACAAACAATGCTGATATGAACATAGCTGTGCAAGTGCCCTTGTGGTATGATTGAGCATTCCTTGGGTATATGCCCACGAGTGGTATAGCTGGATCTTGGGGGAGATTGACTCCCAATTTTCTAAGAAAGCGCCATATTGATTTCCAAAGTGGTTGTACAAGCTTGCATTCCCACCAGCAGTGGAGGAGAGTTCCCCTAGCTCCACATCCTCTCCAGCATAAGGTGTCTTTAGTGTTTTTGATCTTAGCCATTCTGACAGGTGTAAAGTGGTATCTCAGAGTCATTTTGATTTGCATTTCCCTGATAATTAGGCATGTTGAGCAATTCCTTAAATGTCTTTCAGCCATTTGAGCTTCCTCTGTTGAGAATTCTCTGTTTAGTTCTATAGCCCATTTCTTAATTGGACTGTTGATCCTTTTGATGTCTAATTTCTTGAGTTCTTTATATATTCTAGATATCAACCCTCTGTCAGATGTGGGGTTGGTGAAGACCTTTTTCCATTCTGTAGGCTGTTGCTTTGCCTTGTTGATCATGTCTTTTGCTCTATAAAAGCTTCTCAGTTTCAAGAGGTCCCATTGATTGATTGTTTCTCTCAGTGTCTGTGCTACTGGTGTTATATTTAGGAAGTGATCTCTTATGCCAATGCGTTCAAGACTACTTCCTACTTTCTCTTCTAGCAGGTTCAGAGTATCTGGATTTATGTTGAGGTCTTTGATCCACTTGGACTTAAGTTTTGTGCATGGTGACAGATATGGATCTATTTGCAGCCTTCTACACATTGATATCCAGTTATGCCAGCACCATTTGTTGAAGATGCTTTCTTTTTTCCATTGTACACTTTTGGCTTCTTTGTCAAAATTATATGTTCATAGGTGGGTAGCACATACCTTTAATCCTATCACTCAGGAGGCAGGGATCTGTCTGGATCTCTGTGAGTCCAAGGCCACACTGGGAACAGAGCCAGGCATGATGGCACACACCTTAAATTTCAATACTATTTAACCATAAAAGTCTGGAGGTCTGTACAGACAGACAGGAAGTGACAGAGCTGGGCAGGAAGAGGAAGTGATATAGCTGGGCAGAGAGGAAATGAAATGGCAGAACAGAAAGGCATATAGGTGTGGGTATACAGGAAGTAGGTCTCCTTGCAAGCTGTTCAGTTGGTGAGGTGAGGTTAGCTGTGGCTTTTCCTATTCCTCTGATCTCTCAGGTTTGAACCCTGATATCTGGCTGCAGGTTTTTTTTTTTTTTGATTAATTAGACTGTTTAGCAATTCATCCACAGATCCCCTGGAAAGTGGCACTGTAGATGGTTGTTAGCCACCACGTGGTGCTGGGAATCAAACTTAGGTCATCATGAAGTGCAACCTGTGCTCTTAACCATTGAACCACTGCTGCAGACCCATGGGAAAGGGCTGTTCATCACATATCAGCTGTCTGTGAATCCAGATTTCCATAAGTTTTGGTTTCAGCATCTCTGTTCACAGCTTTTACTCCATATTTAATCAGCTGCTTGTCTGTAGACTCTGTAAATAACTGGGTTAAAATATCATTTTATCATAAAATGAGCCATTCCTGTTTTTTTTTTTTTTTTTGTTCAAAACCAACATCTATTACCTTGGTGATCCGATTTCTGAAATTGTGTCACTTTCTTACATTTAAAAAAATCTGAGATCTCACATGGTTCATATTCCTCCTCTTATTTAATAGAGATGTACTGGGTTAGTCTCCTTGCTTTACACGATGTGTTTTCTATTGCCCTAGTCTATGGTCATAACACACAAGGTTTATAAATTGACTGTGTGAACCTGTAATAAACTTTCATGAGGGAGAACCCAGGGATGGCTTTCTAATCTTCTTAATGTGTTGCTGTTCATGGAAAGATGAGGAAATATTCTTCATTTGAATTCAAAAGGAGATTCCCTAACTTTAAGTTTATATCCTCACCCTCATTCCATCATCTCTTTTTATCTCTCCCTCACTCTCCCCTCATTTTATTCTTGGCTTCTTAAGAAAAGAGTTATGCTCAGTCCAGGCAGGTCCAGTCCCCTCCTCCCAGACTGAGCCAAGCATCCCTGTATAAGTCCCAGGTTTCAAACAGCTATCTCATGCAGTGAGCCCAGGACCTGGTACCACTGCCTAGATGCCTCCCAAACAGATCAAACCAATCAACTGTCTCACCTATTCAGAGGGCCTGATCCAGTTGGGGGCCCCTCAGCCTTTGATACATAGTTCATGTCGATCTCAGTCCTCGGGGGTGGTCTTGATCTGGAGATGGTGGGAATGGGGGGTGGGCTGGGGGGAAGGGGAGGGGGGCAGGAAGGGGGAGAACAAGGGAATCTGTGGCTGTTATGTAGAACTGAATAATATTGTAAAAAAAAAAGAAAAGAGTTATGCAAGCTTCGATATACTTGTTAGACTTCATCTTTCAATGCAGTTGCTGATTATATTTGTTCTTTTATTTGGCCTTTCACCTTCTTGTGTGTGTGTGTGTGTGTGTGTGTGTGTGTGTGTGTGTGTGTGTGGTGTGTATAGGCCAAAGGTTGATGCTGACTGTCATACTTCATCTCTCTCTACCTTGTATTTTGAGACAGGGTCTATCTAACTGAACTTGGAGCTCTCCCATTCTGCCAGAATTGCTGGCCAATGATGTCAGGGTTCCACCATCTCTGTACTCCATTAACTCTGGGGTTTCAGACTTGTACCACAATGCCAAGCTTTTATGTGGGTGCTGGGGATCTTAACTCACGTTCTTATGCTTTCTGCCAGACACTTCACTGGTAGAGCCCTCTCTAGGTCCCATTCCACTTACCATGTTAACATATTATGGAGTTTCTCTTCCCTCAGCTATACCTATAATTAAAAAATTTGGTCTTTTCATTTTGTTCCATAGTTTCTCTCTCTTCCTCTCTCCCTCTCTCCCTGTCTTCTTTCTTTTTCTTTCAAATTTAATATTATTTTTCTTGTGTTGTCTCATTCCCCTACTTTGTCTTAAAGACTTCATATTCTATGTTTGACTTGGTCCATTCTGCTTCTAAGGCTTTGCTCTTGAGTTTTGAGATGGAGTTTTTCAATTCTATCTTCACTTCAGCTTAAGTTCTCTTCAGTGTTTCTATCTTTGTTTTGAATTCAACTTTAAATACTGGATTGTGTTTATCATTTCATTTTGCCTAATATTTGTGGGTTTTTTTGGACATCACTCTGCATGTTTATTATCTTTAAGTTCATTTAGCTGTTGGTTTGTCTTCTTTAAACTCCTTGAGTTTTTTTTTTTTTTAAATAAAGTTCCTGGTTGTCCCTTTAAAGATCTGTATCCTGCAGATCAACTAGGTGATTCTCAATGAAGGACATTTCTATAAAACTGGTGGATGTTGAAGGCACATGCTGTTTTGATCACATATTGTTTGTACTTTTGCAATGAGCCCTGTGCATGAGTAGTTTTTGGTTTTTGGGTGCATGTCTGATGTGGACATAGGAAACTGGGCTGTACATAGCATGTGCTTCTTGTCTCAAGCCTGGAAGCTGGGAAGGGACTCACTAGCCTGGGCCAGTGGACTGGGTGTGGGACTCAGGCTTGTCTGAGGGTTGGACTGATTGAAGGATGCTTAGGGATAAGATGACTGACTAGAGTCTGGGCTGGAGCACAGGATGTGCTTGCCTGGTTGGACCTAGAAAATGGCTATGGCCTAGGAGAAGGGAATATGGTCTGGCAGAGGAGGAGGGAGTTTGTGTTTACAAAGGTAAGTTAATGATGTGGGGACTCATGTAGTTAAGGCCGGCCTAGAGCTCACTATGTAGTTGAGAATTACCACGGACGTCTGAAGCTCCTGCCTCTACCTCCCAAGGGCTGGGATCACAGGTATGTTCCATTATATCAGCTTATGTGGTGCTGCAGTTCAAGCTCTGTCCTTGTATATGCTATGCACTCATTCTACCAACTGAGCTATATCCTCATCCCTGCTAATGTTCTTCTATTAATTCCAACTGTGATTTACTCAATTGAAGATTACAGCCAAATTACAGCTCTGTTATCACAAACAATTCTTGTGTTATTTTAAATTCTCTATATCATTGGATACATGATAGCTCTTTTTCCCTAAATTTGAGATTTATATTTGTAATCCTCACATAAGAACACTGACTCATTGCAGATTCAAGACCAGGATACATCATTGGTGCACAGGATCTACAATGACATTTTTATGGAAGCATTGGATTGTTTTGGTGACTGATTTGGAGCCAGAACTGGCTTGAAGATAGACCTGCAACCTAGGTGTGGGATTTGGTTTGATCCTTGATCCTAGTATTTGACCTGCAGGGTGGAATTACAGGCAGCCAGAAACATGCTCCCTGAGCCTGCAATAAGGGATGTTCAAGACTGCTTGGTGTCATATCTGTAGAATCGTCAGGACTGGGTATGTGTGGTGTACCTCTTGGACTTGGACATGTTTGTACTTGTAACTCCTCCTTATGGAGGTGCTTGGGAGCAGACATTATGATAGTTTTGCACAATTGTGGTTTCAGTAACTATTGTGGTCTTATTTCTGATGAGTGCAGATCACTGATTTGCTTCAGAACTTAGATTTGGAACACTTCCAGCATATGTATTTCTTTTGTCAAAAGATCATTTTACAAATACTGTAATCAGTTTGTTCATGTTCTGAAAAAAATTGCACTTCCAGCATATGTATTTTTTTTTGTCAAAGGATAGTTTTGCAAATACTGTGATCAGTTTGTTCACGTTCCCCGGAAAATATTGCATCATTACATTAAAAGAGATGAGATGGCAACAGTAACCTCACAAGTCCACATTGTCAACTCACACCCCCCAAAAAGACGTTAATTATGACAATAATTTCACAACAGTCCATATTTTGAATGGTCAAAATAGAAAATGTTACCCAATTTTAAAATGCATGCTTAACCACTAAGAGATAAATTCATATCTTACAACAGTTGACATAAAATCTCAACAGAGAATTAACCCTTGATTGGCATAGTGAGATATACCCACAGGTACAATGGTAACACAAGGGTAATCTACCAATTTCCGGTTGGATTTAGGGCTTGCTTCTCAAGAAGAAATGCATGCCTGATAATGCAAATCTGGCCAAGAGCTCACAGGCTTCATGGATGAAATTATTGCTATTATTTTTCTAAGTGGACATAGTGTCAAACTGCCCTTTAACTCCATATATCTATATTCCTAGATTAGTTCTACATTCAGAACTCATCACAGGGGTTTCTTTGTACTGTGAAGGTGGTTATTGCACTGACCAAAGTGCAAAAATAAGTGCTTCTGTAATGATCTGTCACAAATGGGATATTTGTATCGTCCTCCTCACTGCAAGGCTCAGGTAATGTCACGGAAAAGGGGTTGGAAAGACTGCAAGAGGCAGATGTCAGGAGGGATCAGAGAAAAACAGGATCTGCTGTCTATGACGGGACCACAGCGCTCATGAAGCGACAACAACTTGGTTGTCTGCATGAGATCTGTACATGATCAGGCTACTCAGCATTCTAGCATAGGAAGGGGTTCCTGAGAGTCCACCACTAACTACTGAGGCACTAATGACAGTTCATGGCTTCTTGGCTGAGAGAGATAGATTTCCTTAAGGATGTGGTCCCTAGTAGATCAAGCAAGCTCCAGTGGATGGACTTGTACACCTATGAGTATATGGAGAACAAAAATTGGATTTGGTGGGTTGTATAACATGGAGGACATGAAGTTGGGAGAGGTTGGGAATGAGGGGTAAACTAGAGGACTTAGGAGTGAAGGTAAGGTGGTGAATATGATCAAAGTGAATTGTATGTATATATGATATTCAAAGAATTAATAAAATTTGCTCTAATAATCATAATTTATTCTGAAGTTTGTTCCAGCCAACATATACATATGTGCACTACACTCCACTTACAAGGAATTTCAGAGCAAAGACTCTAAATAAGAGGCTACAGATTTAACTATCCACATAAATTATTTTATAAACATGAAAAGAGGTGCAGTATAATTCATAAAAAATGAATGACAACTGTACAGTAAAAATTAATCTTTTAAGAAATATAGTTTAAAGAAAGGAGATAAAGATTATCTACTGCATCTGCTTTTTTCATATGCATTAATTCAGTTGTTCTTCAGAGTTAAAAAATCTCCAAGGATGTCTGGGCATTGGGAAAAGCTCTCAGCCTGTCCCATATACATCAAGGTCATGCAACCAACTTCATAGTCTTCGCATTGGCCCTTTGTGTCTTCTGCATCCCTTGTAGCACTGGAAGCTCACTGTGATGTTTTCTTCCTAATTACTTCTAATTGCTTCATTGGATTTTCTCTGGTGATGTGGACACTTTTGCACTTACATGTAATTGGTTGAAAGTCATTTAAAAGTTTTCTCTGCCCCCTATGTAGATGGTGTTATGGATCTAGAGTTGAGCTGGAAATCACTCCTGTAGTAGAAAAGGAGACCCGGGAGTAATAAACCTATAAACTCAGGGCCCAGAATCTTATCTCAACACAGGACAGACTCAGCCTTTCAGTCCAGCACTTGCTATTCTGTCATCACACAGCATGCAGATGACAATTGTTTTCATGTCAAGACACGGATAATCATAAACCTGAGGCTTACATGGCTAGGGGACTTGACTATATTGCTGTGACTAGAATTATTTAACAAGAATTGGAGGTTGTTTACTACGGGTACAAAAGAGCCCATTGTCCACCCCTTCCTATAAAAATCTAATCACTTCTAGAAGATCCCAAAGATTATCCCCCATTAAGTTGGAATTGTTTTCCTTACTTATTCATTCTTTCCTTTATTCATTGCTTCCTTTATTCTTGCAGTTTCATTCTACCCTTAATGAAAATTTGTTAAATTTCTACCCCTAACCAAGAAGCTATTTACAATTGAAACTTTCTAGGAGAAAAAAAATCAACTTTCTTCAATGGAGTGACACTGTGTATTAACCACACTCAAGGGCAGGCTTCATATCAGGAAGAGTTGGCCAATACAGATTGGACACTATTATTTCAGTATTTTATCCCATTTGCTTTTGTTGTTTCTAAGAAGCAGAAAGAAAATAAAGTACAGTGGTAAGAGAGTAGGAGAGGATTAGAAAGGAGTTGAGGAATGTGGCAGATTATATGAGAAGCCTTCTGGAAAGTTGGGAATGGATCTACCTTAAGATCCAGGTATGCGACTCTTGGTCATATAAAGACAGGATTATTCATCTGACAACAAGAATACTTGCTCAACCATATTAATTGTGGCTTTATTCATAATAGCCAGAAACTGGCAACAACCTAGTTCTCCTTCAACAGAAAAGTGAGTACAGAAACTGTGGTACATTTACACAATGGTATATTACACTGCTCTTAACAAAATGACATCAAGAAACTTGAAAGAAAATGGATGGAACTAGAAAAAAATATCATGCATGAAGTAACCCAGACCTAGAATAATAAACATAATATGTAATCCCTTAAAAGTAGATATTAGCCAATAAGTAAACAGCAATCAAGCTACAATTCATAAACATAGAGATGTTAGGAAAAGAGGAGTAGTCTCAGAGTGACACACGGAGCTCCCTGGGAGGAGAAATGAAATAGGTTTTACATGCAGACTGGGTAGGTGGGAACAAGAATGGGGTAATCAGGTGGGGAGGGAAATGGGGTGCAGGGAGAGAGTGCAGGGAGAGACTTGGAATTGTGGGCATTTGGAGATAGTATGGAAAACTAGTACAGTGGAAACATACTGGAATTTATAGTCAATCCTTTGAGGACTCCTACTAAGGAGGGATTCAGAGGATCAACTGGCCATCTTTTGTCACCAAGCAGGGCTCCCAGAGGCAGGACAAGGTTATATTTAATTGAGTTGTTGGCCAAGGGGGTCCCATGGAAATCCCCAAACAACCCAGGCTCTTGCTGACACAAAGGGCTGCTCTCTGCAAACTGACTGTGTGGATGAGGACAACAGCCACACAAATCATTGAACGTGGAAAAGGAGAGCTGGTGCCTACATGGAGCCTTTACCCCTGCATTCTAGACTCTTCGGTGCAGGAAGGTACTCTGCAGGAGACAAAAAGAGAAATATGGACACCAGCAGAGCCTTGACCTATAATCTGTCTTGCCTGCAAAATACTCTAGGGCAATTGTGGCTAAAACTTGTGGGAGTAGCTAACCAATAACCTGACTAGATATAAAGCACACTCTGAGAGAAGAAACCCATACCCAACACCGCTTGCGTAAGCAAGAACCAGAGACTAAGTGGCCAGAGACCTAGGGTAAAATCAAACACCAGTGGTTAGGAAAAAACAGTTTCAATACACATGACTCCTAATGATACTCTGATATTCTCATAGAGATTTCAACAGTCAAAATTTTCAGTGTTGTGGTTTTAGAGGACTTCAGATTTCAGAATTTTTAATCACTGAATTTCATGCCTTCTTTGGGATTATGGCATTTAGGGTTCTGTCTTTTGTGCTGAGGCCTGGAAGTTTTTGAAATCAAACCACAGTCTTTGTGGTTCAAACTTCAAGACATTAATTTCAAGGTATACAGTTTAAACTAACCAATAGAGTGCTTGTAGAAAACCAGTCAGGTGGCTGTGGTAGTTTGAATGTAATTGGCCCCCATAATCTCATGAGGAGTGGCACTATTAGGAGGTGTGGCTTTTTTGGAGGGGATATGTCCTTGTTGGAGGAAGTGTGTCATTGTGGGCTGGGCAGCCTTTGAGGTTTCCTGTAACACAAATCTTAAAAGGTCTTATTAATAAAAACCCAGACCCAGATATTAGGGTAAATTCTGAAAGATCAGAGAGGCAGAGAGCAAACCACTAGTTCTTACCTCTATGAAATCCTCCACTGAAAGAAAGCAAGTTCCTATTTCCTCATGCCTTATATGCCTTTCTGTGTCCTGCCATATTACTTCCCGTTATGAAAGGCGTGTGTCCTTCCCAAACAAAGACATGAGATCTTAAGTCCTGGGATTAAAGGTGTGTGCCACCATTGTGTGGCTTGTTTGCAGTGTGGCCTTGAACTCACAGAGGTCCAAGTGGATCTCTGCCTTCCCGAATGATAGAATTAAGGGTGTGTGCCACCACTATCTGGCCTCTATGTCTAATGTAGTGCCTGGCTCTGTCCTCTGATCCCCAGATAAGTTTATTAGGGTACAATATATCACCACAGTTTCCCATGCTGAATATACCACCCAGTGTCAGTTGACTTCCTGTTGCCGGGAAGATGTAGCACTCTCAGCCCCAACACCATGTCTGCATGCATGCCACAATGCTCCCCGCCATGATGATAATGGACAGAACTTCTAAAGCTGGAAGTGAACCTCCCCAGTTAGATATTTTCTTTATAAAAGTCATGGTGTCTCTTCACAACAATCAAAACACTAAGACAGAAGTTGGTACCAGGGACTGGGGTATTGTTGTGATAGGCCTGACCATATGTTTATTTTGAGTAATATGGACTTTGGCCCAGTATTTCCTCACTTCTGCTTTCCTATGTTTTAGAATGGTAATGTATATCCTGTGCTATATATGTTGGAAGTATGTGATCTGTTTTTTTATTATGGTGTTATGGGGTATTAAATTTAAGAGCTTTTATGAATCTCAAGAGACGGAACTTTGGGCTTTTAACATTGTTGAGACTGTGACAGACTATTGGGACTTTAGAAGATGGACGAAATGCATTTTACATTATGATATTGTTATGAGCTTATGGGGTCCAGGGAGTGCAATGTAGTAGTTTGAATATGATTGTCCCCACAATCTCATAGTGAGTGGTACTATTAGAAGGTGTGGCTTGGTTGGAGTGAGTATGGCCTTGTTGGAGGAAGTGTGTCATTCTCGAGGAAAGCTTTGAGGTTTCCTATGCTCAGGATACCACCATTGTGTCAGTCGACTTCCTGTAGCCTGCAAGATGTAGCACTCTCAGATCCAGTACCACATTTGCCTGCATACCTCCATGCTCTCTGTCATGGTGATAATGTAATGAACTTCTGAAAGGGTAAGGGAACTACTCCAATTAAACGTTTTCTCTGGAAGAGTTGCTGAGGTCATGGTGTCTCTTCATAGCAATAAAAAGTCTAACTAGGACAGTGGCACAGAATTTTAATTTCAGCACTTGGGGTACAGAGGCAGGTGAATCTCTGTAAGTATGAAGCTGTTCTGGTCTACATAGCAAGTTCCAGGACAGCCAAGGCTATATAGAGAGACACTGCATCAAAAAGACAAAATGAAACAAAATAGACCAACACAAACGAGGTTGCTTGAAGTAGCAGAAAAACCCTGGAACCCCAGAACTGTGGATGTAGAAGCCATAGAATTAGAGTCCAAGGTCATTCTCAATTACTTAGTGAGGTTGTAAGCAGACTAGCTTCAAGACACCCTTATGCAAAAACAAGCAAACACCAAAAAAAAAAAAAAGAAAGAAAAGGAAAGAAAAAGATGAAGGAATATAAAACCACCCATCTTTGGCTACACCATTTTAATTTTTAATTTCTCCCAGGGTAGAGTCCTCAAATCATATCTATCAAACACTGTCTTTTCCCAAAATGAAATACAGTCACCTCTCTGTGCCTACAATGCTGAACCTGGTCCAGACTGTCTTTTCTATGTAGGGCTGCAGACACCAACTGGGAACTGCCTTCTGTCTAATTCCACTTCCAGAGGTTTTCTCCTGTTCATTCCAGCACATGGGATCAAAACTATGGAAATCAGGAACTTCTGACAGGTTTGGAATGAACACTATATGAGAGCACAGGATCAGAATTCCTGGAGATGGAAGTCAGTCTTAATGCTCCCTCAATGTGGTATTGTCCCCTTTCACTACAATGACTTTCAATGCTTGCTTAGGATGCGATCTCCTTCCAGAGAAGCCTCAAGCATTGCATATGAGACACAGAGCTGGGCCTGAGTTAGAATTCCATCTGAGACTGAACCATCTGGAAAGGTTAATTTCTGCTGTTATGTTTCCTTGCTTGTTTTTGCTGCTGTTATTTATGCATCTGTCAGGTAACAATGAAACCAACTATAACGGTTAATTTTTAGTGTTTTTTTTTTACTTTAATCACGTGTCTCTTCTCTTTTTAATTCATAGATTTTATACATCCACAAATTGTTGAAACAGATCCTTAAGTCACAAGGCAGATACGGAACTGTCATGGTTGACTTTTTCTGAGGATCCTCACTAGAATGGCTTCACTGTTCAGAAAATCTTTTAAGCCAGAGTCACTAGCACATGACCTTGAATTAGACAATGCAGAGTTCTTTCCAAGCCAGTCTGGAGAAGAAATCTCTAACTCCTCAGGTACACAGCTCAACTTTCCCCCAAATAATTGTGCAAAGCAGGGGCTGCAAAGATCCTGGGAGATGTTTCCCTCATGGTTGCAGCCAGAAAAGCAGAGCAAGCAGCAGGTGATTTCTCAACTGGTCTTGGAGTTTTTTTCTCAAAACTGGAAACTGTAGCAGGAATCTTAAAGAGTCTTTATTAATAAAATCAAACCTGAGCCAGGTATTGGGGTGAACAGGTAGATCAGAGAACCAGAACAAGCCACAGCTACCTCACCTCACCAGAGGTCTTGTTTCCTCAGACTGGAGGCCTCTGAGCCCTTATCCAGAATGGCTCTCAGCTGAACTGCTGCTCAAAAGCCTGAATGCTTAACCAGGCCAAATGCTTCTAGTTACTGATCCTCATGCCTTATATACCTTTCTGCCTTTTACCACCACTCCCTGGGATTAAAGACTCGCTTTCTGAGATTAAAGGCATGAGTCACCATGCTTGGCTGTATCCTTGAACACATGGATTTCTGCCTAGCGCTGCCTCCCAATTGCTGGGATTAAAGGCGTGTGCTACCACTGCCTCTCTCTTTGTTTAATATTGTGGCTGTTCTGTCTCTGACCCCAGATGAGTTTATTAGGGTGAACAATAATTCTGGGAACACAATACCACAACAGTAAACTATAAGGACAAATTTGCCTTAAAGATAAGTGGGAATCAAGTGGCAGGAACCCTGGGAGTTTCACAGAGGGCCTCTTTGTTGAGTGTTAGAGCCTCCTGTCAAGAGAAGTTCCTGGGGTGAGAGATGGCTAACTCAGGAAGACAGTCATTTTGAGAAGAAGTACTGAGAAGGTGTTGTAGTTTTTATTATTCATGAGAATGTACTGCCCCCAACAAAACCCTTACCAGGGAAAATATCCAGTGCCCTAAATTAGCATGAATAAAGCAAAATGAACCCTTTGCTAGTTTGATGGACACACTTAAATGCAATTTATTTACATGGTGACAGAGAGACTGTGGAATTAATATTGGGGAACTTAATTCTTTAGAGGAGATACCCCAGTCTTAGAGATGGCTCAGTCAGGGAGGTGCTTATAATGTAATCATGAGGTCTGAGTTGCAACCTCAGCACACACTTAAAAATATGGCTTGAGACATGTGATATGGCATGTGATCCCAATACAAGGGATGCAGAAACTGGGGATCAAAGAAGTTACATATCTTTCCAAATTTGCTAGTACATTTCATTAAGGGACTCTGTCTACAAAGCTGAGTTGGCAGAATGACAGAGTAAGGTTTCTGCTGTTGAAATCTGGCTTTCCCATGCATACACAGCAGTGACAAACACATAAGAAATGTCTTCAGGATTCCTGATTCATCAGTTCAAATTTTTGAATCTGGGGAGGCTTAATATAGAGGTAATTATATTGGATCCTTTTTCAGGGTCTAGATTTTTATAATTCTCAGTCAGTGACAGAAATGGCCAATGTAGTGAAAACTTTCAAACACCCAATATACACAATTCCAGATACTATTGTACAAATCACTTCTTAGGGTTTTAGGATGTTTGTTTAAATATTTGTTTGTTTTGTCAGATTTTTGTTATTAGAAACTTGGTTTCATTGTGTAGCCCTGGATGGCCAGGAACTCAGTGAAATTATACATCCTCTGCTTTTCAAGTGCTGGAATTAACGATGCTGACCAGCATACACTACTATTTATTTGAGTTTCTTGCTCTTCACTGTTCAAAAAAATCTTTTAAGCCAGAGTCAATAGCACATCACAAGTTGACATTTCACAGTTTGTTTAATTCCACATTTAACTCTTTTGAGCTTTGTTTTAAATTGAGAATTCCATAACTGGAACCAATTCCAAGTTCATTGCTGCCATATTGTCCTGTCATGTGCTTAAGAGCAGAGGCAGTATGCATCTGTGGAGACAATGTATGTGAGGAAGGATCAGATGAAGTTAGGCCCATGTGGTAAACAGAGGCTGGCCCCTTAAAGAAAGGCTCCCTCCTTCAATGACTTGACTAGTGGAAGACAGCATTGTGGCCAGAGCTCATAAGAAACTGACTTTGGATCTTGGGGGAGATTGATTCCCAATTTTCTAATAAAGTGCCATATTGATTTGCAAAGTGGTTGTACAAGCTTGCATTCCCACCAGCAGTGGAGGAGAGTTCCCGGAGGTCCACATCCTCTCCAGCATAAAGTGTCCTCAGTGTTTTTGATCTTAGCCATTCTGACAGGCATAAGGTGGTATCTCAGAGTTGTTTTGATTTGCATTTCCCTGCTGACTAGGGATGTTGAGCAATTCCTTAAATGTCTTTCAGCCATTTGGGTTTCCTCTGTTGAGAATTCTCTGTTTAGTTCTATAGCCCATTTCTTAATTGGACTGTTGGTCGTTTTGATGTCTAATTTGTTGAGTTCCTTATATATTCTGGATATCAGTCCTCTGTCAGATGTGGAGTTGGTGAAGATCTTTTCCCATTCTGTAGGCTGTCGCTTTGCCTTGTTGACTGTATCCTTTGCTCTACAAAAGCATCTCAGTTTCAAGAGGTCCCATTGATTGATTGTTTGTCTCAGTGTCTGTGCTACTGGTGTTATATTTAGGAAGTGATCTCCTATGCCAATGTGTTCAAGACTAATTCCTACTTTCTCTTCTAGCAGGTTCAGAGTAGCTGGATTTATGTTGAGGTCCTTGATCCACTTGGATTTAAGTTTTGTGCACGGTGACAGATATGGATCTATTTGCAGCTTTCTACATGTTGATATCCAGTTATGCCAGCACCATTTGTTGAAGATGCTTTCTTTTTTCCATTGTACACTTTTGGCTTCTTTGTCAAAAATTATATGTCCATAGGTGTGTGGGTTAATGTCAGGGTCTTCAATTCGATTCCATTGGTCCACATGTCGGTTTTTTTTTTTTTTGCCAATACCAATCTATTTTTATTACTGTAGTTCTATAGTACAGCTTGAAGTCAGGGATCGTGATTCCTCCAGAGGTTGTTTTATTGTACAGGATTCTTTTGGCTATCCTGGGTTTTTTGTTTTTCCATATGAAGTTGAGTATTATTCTTTCCAGGTCTGTGACTATTTGTGTTGGTATTTTGATGGGGATTGCATTGAATCTGTAGATTCCTTTTGGTAAAATTGCCATTTTTACTATGTTGGTCCTGCCTATCCATGAGCATGGGAGATCTTTCCATTTTCTGACATCTTCTTCAATTTCTTTTTTCAGGGACTTAAAGTTCTTGTCATACAGGTCCTTCACTTGCTTGGTTAGAGCTCAATCATACCACAAGAGCACTTGCTCAGCTATGTTTATATCAGCATTGTTTGTAATAGCCAAAACCTGGAAACAACCTAGATGCCCTTCAACTGAAGAATAGATAAATAAATTGTGGCACATATACACAATGGAATACTACTCAGCAGAGAAGAACAATGACATCATGAGGTTTGCAGGCATATGGATGGATCTAGAACAAATCATCCTGAGTGAGGTAACCCAGACTCAGAAAGACAAATATGGTATGTACTCACTCATAGGAGGATACTAGATGTGGAACAAGGATGACTGGACTGCTACTCACATCACCAGTGAGGCTACCTAGCAAACAGGACCCCAAGAAAGAGACAGGGATCACCCAATGATGGAGAAATGGATGAGATCTACATGAACAGCCTGGACATGAGTGGGAGCAATGAACGGTGAGGATCGAGGGAAAGAGAGCGGGAGATCCCACCTGGAACAAGAACAGAGAGGGAGAACAAGGAATAGGAGACCATGGTAAATGAAGACTACATGAGAAAAGGAAGAAACAAATTTCTAAAGAGGCCCACAGAAATCCACAAAGAATCCCCCACAAAAGACTGCTGGCAATGGCCGAGAGACAGCCGGGACTGACCTACTCTGGTGATGGGATGGCCAAATACCTTAATAGCTGTGCCAGAAACCCCATCCAAGGACTGAGGAATCTGGATGCAGACATCCACGGCTAGGCCCCGGGTGGAGTGCTGGGAGTCTAATAGTGAGAAAGAGGAGGGATTATATGAGCAAGAATTGTTGAAACCAAGGTTGGATAAAGCACAGGGACAAATAGCCAAACGAATGGAAACACACTAACTATGAACCAAAGGCTGAGGGGCCCCCAACTTAGTCAGGCCCTCTGAAATAGGTGAGACAGTTAATTGGCTTGATCTGTTTGGCAGGCATGTAGGCAGTGGTACCAGGTCCTGGGCTCGCTGCATGAGTTGGCTGTTTGAAACCTGGGACTTATACAGGGATGTTTGGCTCAGTCTGGGAGGAGGGGACTGGACCTGCCTGGACTGAGTCTATCAGGTCAATCTCAGTCCTCGGGGGTGGCCATGATCTGGAGGTGGTGGGAATGGGGGGTGGGCTGGGGGGAAGAGGAGGGGAGCAGGAAGGGAGAGAACAAGGGAATCTGTGGCTGTTATGTAGAACTGAATAGTATTTTAAAATAAAATAAAATAAAATAAAATAAAAAAGAAACTGACTTTGTTTTGTTGTACCCAGAATCCCCCAAAGACCATCAAGAGCCCGAATCTGATGCAAAAGCATCTTTTTACTGCGAGTTAACTCGGTACTCTCTATCCATCTGATGGAGCAGCAGAGTAGGAGAGACCCTGAGGAGCAGTGAGGCAGGGATTTTAAAGCAAAAGGGGCTTGGAGGTCTACAGACTACATAGGAACAGACTCAGGATGGTTTTTGTGAGTGTCGATCATGTTAGGAAGTTTTAATTGGCTAGGGTTAATTGGGGGTTACAGTTACCATTGTTGGACAGCCTTATGTTGTCCTATGCCAGCATGGAGGCTGGCTGGCCTTTTCCGTACTGACTGTGGGGCTGACTCAGTGGCCCAGGCTCTGTCCTTGACTTATGCACACAGCTCTAAGTTGGTGAGGGTTCCCCGTCATTAAACAATTGGCTTCACCTTGAGCAGCCAGAGTAAGTGCAGAAAAGGAGCTACAGCAAGGACTACGTCTTTTGTTGAAGGCCCTCCCAGAACCTGATTGCTCCAGTCTCAGGAAAATGACATTGAAGCCTGATCTTCTGAGAGAAGACTGAGCAGGTTGTTATGGTGTCTGCTTGGTCCCATCAGTTTTTTCCTTAGGAACAGTGACTCAACACTTGGCAAACACAGTGTGAATAGTGAGTTAGGGGAGAGAACCTGGGAATGCCAGGATGACATCTTTAGAGATGAGGCGTAGACAGATGAACCAACCCACACTCTGGAGATCCTGTGCAAGCAGGTTGAGGGCAGTTTTTCTGTCTTCCATAGATTTATTGACAATGGTCATCTGATCTCCTCTAGAGGTCCCTTTCTCTATACAGGAACAGGAAGCTTGTAATTGTTTTTTTTCCTTTACTCTTTGGGGGCTAAGCACCAAGCTCCCAAATAAATACATGGAGACTTATTCTTACTTAAGTATGCTCTGCCTGAGTGTGGCTTGTATTGAGAAGTTTTTCTAACTTAAATTATCCCATTTCTCTTTAACTATGTTTTGCTTCTGGGCTTTTTACTTCTCTTTATTCTATATATTTTGCTTCTCCTCTTACTCCCTGGCTCACTGTGTGGCTGTGTGGCTGACCCCTGGAATCCTCCTCTCCATTTCCTTTTCTTGCTCCTCATTCTTTTCTTCTATCCAGCCTAGATTTCCCCTCCTATTTATTCTCTCTGCCTGGCAATTATGCTTACCCCTCTCTCCTGCTTAGCTTCCTTCTGTTCAGCTCCATATTAGACTAATAGAGTGTTTTAGACAGGCAAAGCAAAACAGCTTTACAGAGTTAAACAAATGCAACATAAATGAGTGCTGTAGCATGAATTTAAATGGTCTTATTTAATAAAACAAACCCAGAGCCAAGTATTGGGGTGAACACTAGAAGATCAGAGAGACAGAATAAGCCACAGCCACCTCACCTTGCCAGTTCCTCAACTGGTCCTGTTTCCTCAGACTGGAAGCCTCTTTTTCCTCATATCTGAATGACTCTCATCTGAACTGTGCTTGTCAAAACCTAAAAGATTAACCATCCAAATGATTCTAGTTACTGTTCTTCATGCCTTATATACCTTTCTGCTATCTGCCATCACTCCCTGGGGTTAAAGGCTCCCTTCTTGGGATTAAAGGCTCCCTTCTTGGGATTAAAGGCGTGTGTCACCAAGCCTGGCTGTATCCTTGAATAGATGGATTTCTGCCTCTGGAATCCTAGGATTAAAGGCGTGTGCTACCGCTGCCTATCATAAGTATCTAGTGGCTTTTCTGTTCTCTGATCCCTGATAAGTTTATTAGGATAGACAATATTTTGGGCAACACAATACCACCACAGAGTGCAACATATCTTTGCATCATTAAACAAATATTTCACAGCATAAAGGAATGTAACACATCTTCATCTAATATTCCCCAAGAGAAGCCTCTTTTCTCAGAACATGTCCTCAAACTAGTCAAGAGGCCTTTGAAACAGCAGAAATCAGCAACAACTCCAGCACAAGAGAATGCAAGAACACTCTTGCAGATCCCACAAGATATATTCGGGACAATTATCAGTATGGAACCTGGATGGCAGAGGGGTATCTTGTGGGGTTCCATTCCCAAACACAGTTTCATAGGCTCTCTTATTTCCACAGGGAATGAAAAGAGAGACTATGACCACAACTCTCTATGCAATGCTGAAGGAAATGGCTGTGTTAGTAGTCTCATACATGAGATGGATTCCCTTCCTGTTATCCAGAGAGGGCGGTATCCTATGCCTGAAAATGTGGGTGTTTCTTCTGGAGTCCCTCAGGAAGTTAGAAGGGCAAGTCAAAATTCATCCAGCTGTAAGAAGAGTCCCTCTGGGACCCTGTTTACCAAAATCATGAGATAATATCCACATATGCAGGTCAAAGGTCAAGAACCCAGCTAAACCTCAAAACTACAAATTCCAGGAATGTCAGCAAATCTTTATATATCCCTGTAATCTTTCAGCCCACCACAGAAGACACAGCAATGAGAGGCTATTTGTCACTCCCATTTGTTAGAAAGGCTTCTATCCAGTCTCAGACTTCCTAGTCATGAGGTCTGATATAGACCGGAGAAGCCACAAGACCAACCTGAAGGTTCATGAGAGAATTCACAAAGGGGAGAAACCCTACACTGATCCCTGTATAACTGTAGTTTCCACCAGTCATCCACATCCACTGTCAAATGAGGAATTGCCACAAATCAGACTGAACCATGTACTTCCTCACCAGAGGTTAGGAGGGTTCCAGTTGAGTGTCTCATCTGCTCATGAAGAAGCGTGTAGTTTCCAAACAGCAAACAGATGTGACATGTTAACTTCTGGATTGTTCCCTCTATGTGTTGTCATATTCCAGTGCCATGTGTGGGTAAAGAAGATGAGTCATTTGTGTGTTAACTAACATTTTTTAAATGTCTTAAGGTATCTTATAATTTGTGCCAGAGATGTATTAAATACATGGATGGAACTGTAATAGAATTGCCTCTTATGTACATTTTGTGTGGTGTGTGTTTGTGATTTTGTGAGTTTTTATCTGTTTTTTTTCCCTGTAGTCTTGCAGAATGAGTGGCCAATGGAGGACTTAGTTGTCAGTTTTTATTTTTGAGACAGGGTCCTTCTTATTTGGAGCTTTGTACACCAGCATATCCGGTACTGCAGATTCTAAACATTCTCTGTTTTCCAGCTCTCATCATTACAGGGGTTCATGTCAGTGCCCTGCCATTCTATCGGACTTTTTTCTACCATGTTATGGTCACAAATCCAAGTCTTAGGCTTGCATGGTAAATGCATCATTCTTTCAGCCATCTCCAATCCTGTGAGTGCTCACAGCTCAAGAATATACCCCCATCTGTGTGGACAGGGTTCCAAAGTAGTATAAAAATATTCATTCAATTGCAGTGGTTCAGAGCAGCCTACCATACTTATGCCATTAACACTATACTCTTCATGGGTATAGTCACAACACCTAGAAATTAGGGAGTAGAGATGATTATATGGAAGCTGGCCAGAGAGGTTGATAAATAGATTACAAAATGCAGTGGTTGTCCATGAATAAACACCAAAAACTGCAGTAAAGTAAGGAAACTTGAATAATAGCTATATTGAGAAACTGGAACTCTGTGCATAGTTGAACCCAGCATGCATAGGGTCACTGAGATGTTGGCATCTTTATGTGTTTAATTTAATTGAGGAAGCTGAGCTGAGTTCCAGTGTCATGTAGAAATGTTGAGGATGAATTATGACTTTCCCCTGATGTCCCTGGTTCAGCCTAAGAGTAGGAAAACAGGAGGCTTTAATTGTTAAAATCAGAATTTATTCAGCTGACATAAATTCCAACAGAATTTATACATTTTCACATTGAAGTTCTTTACTGTTGGTGTACTTATGGCTGATTTCTCCCCAGCTTTTGCCTTCAAGCCCTCTGCGTATGGTGGTGTGTTCTCTAGTCTTTCTTTTCTTGTGAGACTTTGTAAGTTGGATGATTTAGGCTGCAAGATTTCAAGAGCAAAGTTTCATAGATTGTGGTTGGGCAAATATTTCAGTCTTTATAATCTTTCAAGATTCTAGCCTTCTGGTGATTACAGAACTTTGGATTAGGATCATAATGTACCTTATGTATCCAAATAAAGTCATAGCCTAAAGACGATGGTTAAGTCATGTACACCTGAACACCAGAGGACAGAACTCAGCTGATAGCAATGAGATATCCTGATGGCATGAAGCACTCCTGCCATCTCAGCACCTGGGAAGTGTGATCCGGGGCATCAGATGTTCAACCATTCTCTGATACAAAGTGTGTTCAAGGCAACCCTGGCCTACCTTAGGGCATTTCTAGAGAACAGCAAAATGTGGTTGGTTATTAAAGTAGAGGACATGCAGTCTCAAGGGCTTGGGAAAGAGAGGGTGGATTTAGAGGACTTGAGAGAACGAGTAAATGGTGAACGTATTAAAAGTGCATTGTATTCATATATGGTACTCTCAAAGATTTCATAAAAATGCATTATTAAAAACTACAACAATAATCATTATTCTCCCTTAGTATGTGCAGAGAAACATGCAGACAAACAATTTAAAGGAGCTTCAGAGTAAAATAACACTAAATAAAGAGCCATGCATTGCCTATCCATTTAAATTACTTCATGTGTGAAATAGAGTACAGCATAGTTCAAAAGTGATGAATGACATTTGCATAGTGAAATTAATCTGACTTTAAACAAAAGTCTCTTGAAGAGAGGGACATAAAGATTATCTACTGCATCTCCTTCTTTTACACATATTCGTTCAGTTGTTCTTCAGAGTTTAAAATTATCTGTTAAGGATGTCTGAACATTAGAAAAGGCTCTCAACTTGTCCTATTGAAAAGACCTGTTCGGGAGGCATCTAGGCAGTGGGAACGGGTCCTGTGCTCATTGCATGAGTTGGCTGTTTGAAACCTGTGGCTTATGCAGGGACGCTTGACTCAGTCTGGGAGGAGGGGACTGGACCTGCCTGGACTGAGTCTACTAGGTGGATCTCAGTCCTCGTGGGAGGCTTTACCCTAGAGGAGGTGGGAATGGGGGTGAGCTGGCGTGAAGGGGAGGGTTGCAGGAGGGGGGAGAACAAGGTAACCCGTGGCTGATAAGTACAACTGAATGGTATTGTGAAATAAAATTAAAGGAAAAAAAAGAGAAAAGAACAAGCAGGTGCCATAGCGGGGTGCTCAGTCTTCTGTAGCAGGACTCTTAAATGTTCTCGCCAGTTCTTTTGCTGATCCTGTTTCCTCAGACTGGAAGCCCTTGAGTCCTCATATCTGAATGGCTCTCAGCTGAACTGCTGCTCCAAAGCCTGAAAGCTTAACCAGCCAAATGCTTCTAGTTACTGGTCTTCATGCCTTATACACCTTTCTGCTATCTGCCATCACTCCCTGGGATTAAAGGCTCACTTCTTGGGTTTAAAGGTGGGAGTAACCATGCCTGCCTGTATCCTTGAACACATGGATTTCTGCCTTTGGAATGCTAGGATTAAAGGTGTGTGTTACTTACCACTGCCTATCCTAAGTATCTAGTGGCTTATCTGTTCTGTGACAACAGATAAGTTTATTAGGGTACAAAATATTGTGGGGAACACAATACCACCACATTTCTTCTTTTTTTGTCTAAAATTAATTAAAAAAATTTTCATTACTTATCCTATGTAAAACAGTAGTTCCTTTTTAAAAGTGTTTTGCTTTTTATAATAGATTCAGTAATCTACCTTTTGTCATTTTTATATCTTCCCCCTTTCTTTTTAGAGTAGATTCAATTGTCTGCCCTTTTATCTTATTACTTCTTTATCTTTTTTCCTTAGGGTAGATTCAGTGATTTTCCTTATATCTATATTCTCTTCTTTATTTTTCCTTTTTTTAAAAACAAAACCTCTGAATCTAATCTCCATAATTAGCTTTTTCCCTGACCATTAACAATTAACAACTTGTAACCAACTATCATAAACAATGACAATATTCATAACTCATAAACCAACCCAAAACCTCCCATCCCACCGCTTGGGAATGTGGGCGTTGTTTTCTAAAAATTACTTTCTGCTTTCTAGGGGTGAAGATACCTTTAGGGAATCCTGAAAAGAAAATTTTTTGGTTAATTGTCAAGTCCTGTATCATTTGTCCAGTCGCTGCATAGTGAGAAAGCTCAGGGCTTGTCTCACGTCCTTGCTCATGTAGTCTGTCAGGCTGAAGCATCTCAGCTAGCCATCTCAAAATTGTCCTGAGCAGTTTGTAGTCCAAAGGTGATCTTTCCTTGGTGTTAATCAGCTTAATGGCTTTACCATAGTCGATGTGGATTCATTATTGTGGGATCCTATCATCCTTTGAAGATTCCAAAGTCGCTGTTAGGTGTGGTCATGGTTCCCTTTAGAGTGTTTTTTTGTCTCTTCTCTGTGGTTTGGAGCAAACATAGTCTCATAAATGTCTGTTTCTTGGAACCATGAATGTTCCTCCATAGAAGAGAAAATCTTCACATCAATTTTCTTGCCAAACTTTCCCAAACTGACCTTTGTCAATGTTTTCTTGTAACACAATGGTCCTGGCAATTCTCTGAACAAGCATCAGTAAGCCCTTCATCCCAGGTAGCAGCATCACCACAGTCACCAATAAGATGAGAAGGAGCCAGCAACTTAGAGCAACAGCCACTGCCTGTATGGTTCCACTACTGTTTGTGGCTCGGCCACAGCCAAAGCTTCTCCTAGGTTGGCCTCAAACTCAGGATCCTCCTGCCTCTGCCTTCTTCAGTAAATCCTACTGATGTATGCCACTGCAACCAGCCGGGTGTAGCTAGGGTCTGAGCTGGGGCCCACAAAGCCACAAACAAGTGACTTGTTCGTGAATTCGTAGCACAAACATTGTGCACCAGATGTATCAGGAATCTTAAAAGTTCTTGCCAGTTCCTTTGCTGATCCTGTTTCCTCAGACTGGAAGCCTCTGAGTCACCATATCTGAATGGCTCTCAGCTGAATTGTGCTGTTCCAAAGCCTGAAAGCTTAACCAGTCAAATGCTTCTAGTTTCTGGTCCTCAAGTCTTATGTACCTTTCTGCTTTCTGCCATTACTCCCTGGGATTAAAAGTTTGATTTCTGGGATTAAATGCGTGTGTCACCATGCCTGCCTGTATCCTTGACTCATGGATATCTGCCTCTGGAATGCTAGGATTAAAGGCGTGTGCTACCACTGCCTATCCTAAATATCTAATGGCTTTTCTGTTCTCTGACCCCAGATATGTTTATTAGGGTACACAATATTTTGGGGAACACAATACCACCATAGTCTTCTCTCTGAGATCTGGCTTCAATATCAGTTTCATAGATTTAGGTATTAGTTTCTGGGAGGGCCATGAAAAAAGACAGTTAATCACTGATGCCCCTGCCAGCAGGACCAGGACATAGGACACACCAAGTCTGTGCCACTGAGCCAGCCCCTACAGTCAGCACTTGCTAGGCCAGCCAGTCTCCACAGCAGCTCAGGGACAAAAAATGGGACTGGTCCATCCCCGCCAAAATGGGTAACTGTAACCCCAAACTAACCCTAGAGTATCAAGTTCCTAGCATAACTGTCACTCACATAAACCAATCCCAAGTCTGTTCCTATGTAGTCTGAAGACCAGAAGAACCCCTTGCTTAACCCCTATGAAATCCCTGCCCCATTGCTTCTCTGGGTCTCTCCTGCTCTGCTGCATCAGACAGACAGAGACACCAGGCATTTCCCAACAACAGTAAAAAGACTTTGCTCTTTTTAATTTTTTTTAATCAGATTTGGTTTCTTGGTGGTCTTTGAGGATTCTGGGTACAACACTATATTCAGCAACTTCATATTCTTAACATAGGCTCTTTGATATTCTGCATCCCTTCAGAAACTGCTGGCTCACAGAGATGTTTTCTTCCCAATTCCTCCTAATTGCTTCATTGGATTTGCTCTTTTGATTTGTTCACATTTGAACTGAAAGCTAATTGGTGGAGAGTCATTTAAAATTTCCTCATTTCTTTATGTACATGATATTATGGATTGAGAGTTGAGTGGAAATCCACTTCTGTAGTAGGAGAGGGGACCAGGGAATAAGAAAGCAATAAATCAGGGCCAGAGTGTCATCTCAACACAGGCCAGAATCAGCGGGTCAGCTCACCAATTGCTACTGTGGCATCACACAGGATGCAGGCGAGAATTACATTCATATGTCCATATAGATAAAGATAAACTTGATATTTTCCTGGGTAGATTGAATTCACTATATTGCTGTGACTAGAATTGAGTTTAAAACTATTTTAACAGGAACTGTTGGGCATTTACTACTAGAGGTAAAATGAACTGTATCCATCCCTTCTGGTGAAAATCTAATTATTTCTACCAGGTCCCAAAAGTAATCCTTAATAACATTGTACCTTAAAGTACAATCTTGTGATCTTCTCTGCATTTCTTTTTCTTTCCTTTTTTATTTATGTAATCCTTCATTCTTCCTTCCATTTTCAATATACTTTTGATAAAAGTTGTTATATTTACATCAGTAACCAAAGAGCTATTTGTGAGTGATTGTTGCCATGAGAGGTCAAATCAATTGTCTTCAATCTAGGGGACCATTGGCACTGGAATGAGACAGAAGGCAGGAGGCAACTAAGAGAGTCTGAGACACAACATAAAAAACCAGAGGCTAAAGCAGGTTCATTTCTGTTGGCGGAGAGAGTGGCATGTATTTTCTCTTTGGAAAACATGAGGTTTGATAGACATGAAATGAAGACTGTGGTCTGCAGAGGAATTAAAATTGGGTGACCAAAAAGGGCAAGGTGATTTTTGGTCTCTCTTCATTTTTCCTATGATTACTTTTTTCTTTCCTTTGTTTACATTTCTATCTTTGATTTTGTTGTTGCAATATGTTTACTTTGAGTCCATTCTTCTTACAAATTCACAAAGTCCTTGTGGATGGCCTTGCACTACAATTCTATGGCTTCTACTCCTTGGATCTGTGGTTGAAGATTGCCTCCCTCCTTCCGGCATCCTTTGTGTTTGTTTTTCTCTTTAATTCTGCTTTGAGAGACTTTCTATCTCTGAAACCCCAGCTGGAATCCACTCTGTAGTCTGAGATGGCCTCAACTCAGATATGTACCTGCTTGTGTCTATTTAGTGCTAGGATTAAAGGTGAGTACAGGGATTAAAGGCACCTGACTTTCTCCAAGCATTAGAATTGTAAGGCGGAATTGTGTCCCCTGCAATTCTCATGAAGGAAATGCATAGTGAAACTAAGGGGTATGCTTATGATTCGCTGGAAAGAAATGTTTTCATAGGAATGTTTCTTCAGGCCAACATTGCTTTAATTACTTAAAACATAGATATCATCAACAAACTGAAGATTCAATCATTTTCACACCTTTTGGCTAATCCATTTGCATACTTGGATCATTTTTCCCTATTATGTGGATTTTTTTATTCTTCCAGAAGAATTGAGGTTTGAGGATTAAACATTCAAAATTTTAGTATTATGGTTTTAAAGGACTTCAGACTTCAGAAATATTAGTCACTGAGTTTTGAGGCTTCTTTGGGATGATTGCATTTGGGGTTTTGTCAATTTGTTGGGATTAAACACATTTTGATAAAAGACCACAGTCTTTAGGCATAAGACCTCAACATGTGGCTATCAGGGGAAACAATTCAACCTAACAATCATCATGCTTGGAGAAATTCATTCATAGTAACACAAGCATTTAATCCCTGCACTTTAATCCCAGAGCCAGCATCTGTGAGATTGAAATTAAACCGGACTACATAATAGTTACAGTACAGCCAGGGATACATCCGGAGATAATGTTTTATAAAACAGAGGAGCAGCAACTTCAAGACAGTAAAGAATAGAAAGAAAATGAAAATGGATTCTTGAAGTAGTGAGACAGCTCTGGGCCCCCAGCACTGAGTACTTTGAAGCCATAGAATTATAGTGCAAGATCATTGTCTACAACCTAATGAATTTGTGAGTAGACCTGGCTAACAAGGCAGCCATTTGCAAAAACAAGCAAACACCAAAAAAATTAAAAAGCAAAGAAAAAAAGACAGGAAAATGTAGACAAAATTCTAAACAGTCTTAATAAATAAGAAACACAAGCAAATTGAGGGGTAATAGCCAAAGAGAATAGAGAATTAGTAAAGAGCCACTGACTACCCTTTAGCTTACCATCAAGTTGTAGTTTCCTACACCAGAGAGCTTCATCCTGCCTAACCTGGGATTTTTATTAACCAGAACTTTCCTGTTCTGCTTTCTCATTGACTCTAAGACCAGCCACATGTCTTCTTAGTCACTGCCTGTCTATACATACATCCAGGTCTCTAAGGTTTTTACTGGGATTAAAGGCTTGTGTCACCAGGCTTGATGTGTCCTTGACCACACAGAGACTCTGCCTGCCATGTCATCAGATTAAAGCCTTGGACTACTACTGCCTGATTTCTGTTCCAGGCTCCCTATGACCTCTGATCTCCATGCAAACTTTATCTATTAACATACAAATAAAATCACTTTTCAGCACAATTAAAATATCATCACAGGAAAATCCTCATTTTGTATATACATTTGAATTCCACCCTATACTACAATCCTTCTCACATATCTATCATACCTCATGTAAAACAAGTCAAACACCGTCACTTTGACCCTAGAGATGAGCCCAGGAAAGCCTGCAGTTTCTGTGTTGTGCTTCAGGCACCTCCTGAGCTCTTCTCTCTTGTTTCATTCCACTGCCAAGAGCTTTACCTTGTTCACTGCAGCATTTGAATTCCAATCCCTATGGATATCTGAAATTTTTCACCAGTTTGGAATGAGCTATATGTCCGAAGTCATAGTAGATGAATGACAATCTTTATATTCCCTTTCAGATTGGTACTGTCCCCTTTCACTGCAGTGACTGACTATATGCTTTGGATGTGTTCTCCTTCCATGGTATAATCTAGGATTTCATAGAGATGAGGGGCTGGGGGTTGAGGGAGGTTTCCAACTGTAATTCAATTAAAAGGACAAGTGTCTTTCCCCTGTTTATTTAGCTTGTTTTTTTTTCTGCTCTAGTGAGGCTTTGCACATTGGCCAGGCTGAACTTGGTCTTCCTAGGCTACTAGGCTGTTCTAGGACTGGAGACCCTCCTGCTGTACTCAGTGATTAATAGGATTAAAGTGTTGACTGCCACACCCACACACACAAGAGGTGTGGTTCAATCTCATCAAATGATTGGCTTCTCAGATTGAATCACTGAAGCCAGGCACTATAAAAGGGAGACAACTTGAAGAGAACCTCAGATGAAGAAGAGCAGTGACCTGGAGACACATTAGATCCTAGTGCTTGCTGGAATCACTGGAGAAATTCACTGTAGATGTAAGTAACTGTAGAATAGGAACATTTGACTTCTTTGTTGTCTAGTATGTGTGTTTTGTGAATATTTGTGGGGTTTGAGAGATGCTGTTTCACAATCTTGGGAGATCTCACAGATGGAGTGTGGTCCTTTGGACCTTTCTGATCAAGGGTTTAACCATTAAAATTCTGAAGGATAGCAATATGCTTTTTTTATAGACTTGCCTTGGCTGTCCTGTGAGTTGAAGGCTGTTGGTCATTCAGTTTCAAAGTTTTTCTTATGAAAGTTTAGCTTTGTGGCTCTTTAGAATGGGAGACAAGGGTGAAACTTAATACTGCAGGTTCAGCAACTACAACTTCACCTTTGATAAGGAGGGAACAGACAGCCTTGTGCTACTGAATGCCTTGCTGTTCTCTTCTTTGAGGTCTTCCCATCCTCAACCCAGGATGTTTCTCTCTGATAAGTCATGTACTGTTACACTCACATCTCTCGTTCTGGTCTTTAGAATAAATTGTGTAGGACTCTGTTTAAGTATTTACTGTCAAGATATAATGGAACTGTGGTTATTGGAATGTATCTGGGCCCCATAACTCCTAGGGAGTGGCACTATGAGGAGGTGTGGCCTTGTTGAAGAAGACTGAATGAAACCTGCCTGGAATCCAGACCTTGATGTGGAGGGCACACCTTTAATGTGGCCCACACCAACTGGAGTAATTGAGTCACTATTGGAGTGGGATTTGAGGTCTTTTTCTCAAGCTTCAATCAATGTGTAAGATTGTATCTGTTGATGTACCATGTATCAGTCTCAGCTCCAGCACCATCTCTGACTTTCTGAGGCCATGCTCCCCAAAATGAGGGACTGAACCTCTGAACTGTAAGTGAGACACCAAAATGAGATGTTTCCTTTATTAGAGTTGCTGTGGTTATGGTGTCTTTCACAGCAATAGTAAATGCTCAATAAAATAGAAACCATCTGTGATAAGACTCTTAGTTGTTATTATTTAATTATGTCTGTTTTAATTTATAGCTTTAACATATTCACAAATTTTTTAAACAGATCTTCAAGTCACAAGACAGATACTTGACTGAACAAGTTGAATTTTTTGAGGATTCTCAACAGAATGGCTTCACAGCACAGCAACTCCTTGAAACCCCAGTCACCAGAAAGTAGCCTGGTATTAGACAATAGGAAGTTTATTCCAACCCAGGATACTTCTCTACAGTGGGAAGAAGATATCTGTAACCCTTCCATTGCTCAGATCAACTTTCCCACAAATGACAATGGTTCCTGTGCAAAGCAGGAGCTGCAAGCAATCTTGGAGACTTTTACCTCCTGGTTGAAGCCAGAAAAGCATAGCAAGGAGGAGATGATTTATCAGGTGGTCTTGGCTCAGTTTCTCAAAATTGGGCACCACAAGGACCAGTCTGTCTTGAAAGAGAAGTGGGAATCAAGTGGCAGAAACATGTGGAGATTCATGGAGGGTATGACTGATGAGTGCTTGAAGCCTCCTAGCATGGTGAGTACCTTGGTTGAGAGATGGTTAAGTTAGCAATCAAGACAGTCATTTATATTTGGGGAAAAGTAAGAAGATGGAGTTATTTTATATGTGAGCCTGTCCCACTCCAACAAAATATTTACAATGGGAGATTATCTACCACTATAAATGTGATATAAATTTAATGGGCTTAAAATACAAGAAGGCCATGGCTCTTTTAATGGATACATTTAGATTTAAAATATTTACATGGTGATAGGGAGACTGGGAGATGATATTTGAGCAAAGCTTGGAAGGGTTTAGAATAGAGACCCTGGGATTGGAAGACTGCTCATTTATGTATGTGATTTATTGTAATTTTGAGTATTTAGTTGGACTGCAGTACACACTTAAAGGGCTGGCTCTCAGACCTAGTCTGTTATTCCAGGAACTGGGCTTTGGATACTGGGGATCTAATTGGCTTAATGGTTTTCTAAATTGTCTACTACATGTCATTAAATTCCTATGTATAAAACTGAATGTGCAGGAATGAAGAATATGGATTCTGATGCTGAAATATGGCTATTGAATGCACATTCAACAGTGACATACCCCTAAGAAAAGCCCTGATGAATAATAGTGCTGCAATTCAAAGTTTTAGAACTGAAATTCTTAATTTAGATGTAATTACATTGAAACTTCTTTAAATGTCTAGGTTTGCATAATTCTCAATTACTCTCAGAAATGGTCAAGGTGGTGACATTTTTCAAACACTCCATACATACATTTCTAAATGTCATGGTTGAAATAACTTCTTATTGCATTAGACTTTTAAATTTGGATATTAGTTGGTTTGTTTGGTTGCTTGGTTAGGGTTTTTTTTTTCAATTTGGGACTTGCTTTTGTTCAACTGGCTTAAGTAGGATTCAGAGGAGTTATACTTTCCCAGCATTTCAGGTACTGGATTAAAGCTGTACACCCCCACACCCTAATGTTTATTTGACATTTTTACTCTATGCACTTGTTGTTATTTCAGTTTGTTTTACCCCACATTTCACTCCTTTGATTTTGTTTTGAACTGATCATTTCATGATTGAAACTGAATTCCAAATAAAATGCTGTCATGTTCTTAACTGCAGAGACAACATGTTTAGGTAGAGACAATATATGTGTTAGAAGTGTTTCAGTCAGATGTGAGTTTTATTAAGGACATAATAATAGAAAACAATACCCCTTCAAATATAGCTATGATACTAGGGACATCATCAACCAAGGGTTTTTATCTAGAGTTCGCAGATAAATTTAGCAACCAATAATATAAGTATTGGAAGTAAAACCCACTCCCACAGCAAAGTGAAGTGACATTTAAAGAGATAGGGACCACTGACAGACTAATGGCTGGAAGTGGGGGATGGGAAATCTTCAGCTATATGGAATGAAAATGTCAGAGTCATGGGCATGAAAGCAGAAAGTTACAATTGCCAATGTGACACCAGGACACCAAAAGGACATCAATTACAAAGTTACGTTAGACATCCAAAGATTTTCAGAAAGAACTAACTATTACTAATCAAAGGCCGAATTAGGAGATTCTAGCATAGCAGCCATCTGTCAGACAAAGAATAGAGAAATGGTAAGGGTTCTGGGCCCTGAGTAATGACTATAGATCCTGGGTGCAAGAGAAGGAGGAAAAATAAGGAGGTACGAATTAAGAAGATACAGAGAAACTCTAGCCATACAACACTTTGTTAAACAGAAAAAAAAATTATTAGAACAGATAACTCCCATCAATTAACAGAAGAGGCCCCAGAGGTGCAAGACCCACAGGCAAGTCTATGTCAGAATTTTTCCAGGCTCCTTTGGGTCTTCTCGATCTTCAGACTCCCTCCCACCTGATATGTCCTCCCTAGCCTTTGGGTCTTCTTAGTAAACCAGCGATTTCATTATGGTTGCCCTAGACTGGGTGGAATGGGGACAGTCCTGGAAAACAATGAGAAGCCTTTTTTTGATGGAGTAATTCTCTATTTTCTGGATTGGAACAAGAATTCCTTTCGTTGTTCAATGCATTGAGCAGGTGAAGAAAACGTTGTGGCTAGACATTGCAGAAACCCATCCTTACTTTTCTATTGGAACAGTGACTCAACACTTGCAAATACATTGTGAATAAGGACTTTAGAGAATATAACTTGTGAATGACAGAGTAACACCATTAGAGATGAGAGATAGACAAATGACCTAAGTCACAGTTCAGTGATCCCATGCAATCAGTTAGAGGACAGGTTTTCACTCATCCTCAAATGCACAGATTCATTGGCAATGGTCCTCTGGCTTTGTTTACAGGTTCACGTCTCCATGCATGGGCAGGAAGCCCTCTTTTCTGAGAACATGTCCTACAAAGAATCCATGAACCTTCTGAAAGAGCAGCAATCAGCAAGAAGTTCAATACAAGATAGTACAAGGACACCCTTGCCAATCTCCCAAGACATGTTATTGACAACAGGTAAGTGTCAGGAAGCTGCACGGAGGAAGGGTGTGGTGTCGGGATGTTTTCTTGGGCACAGTTTCATAGACTGTCTTATTTACATAGGACAAGAAGACTGTGAATATGGCCAAAACAATGCCTGGAGCACTAGTGATGTAAATGGTGGGGATAGTAGTCCTGGAAATGAGATGGACTCCCTTTCCCTTACCCAACAAGGTCAGATTTATGATCCTAGAGACAGAAGTGTTTCTGATGGAAATCCTCTGGATTACAGCAGATCAAGTCAAGTCACCTCTAGGTACCAGGAAGATTTTGAGGGAGGAACTTCCTCTGAAGATGTCCCTATGGAGGTAAACCCAGAGATTATCTCCATGCCAGTGCAGACAGAAGACTGCCAGAATCATGATGCAAGCTCCACACGTGGGGATCGCCAAAAGAGATGCCTCAGAGTCCCAAAGACATACAAATGTGAGGAATGTCCCAGAACCTTTAAATATCCCTGTAGACTTTCAGCCCACCAGAGAATACACAAGAAGCAGAAGTCTTTTTTCTGTAACACGTGCCATAAGGGCTTCTATACTCACTCAGACCTGAGAGTACATAAGTTCATACACCAGAAAAAAAAAAACCTTTCAAATGTAGTACATGTCGAAAGTCTTTCAGCAATCAAACAAATCTGAAAGCTCATGAGAGGATTCACACAGGAGAGAAGCCCTACACCTGCTCCCTGTGTAACCGTAGCTTCCGCCAGTCATCCACATACCATCGTCACCGGAGGAATTGCCACAAATCAGACTGAACTGTGTACCTTCCTCACCAGAAGACAGCAGGGCTCTAGGTTACTGTTTCATCTGTAGATGAAGAAGCATGTAGTTTTGAAATAGCAAGTAACCATTGAAGACAGGACTTGTAACTTCTGGATTGTTCCATCTGTCTGGGTCGATAAAGAAGATGGGTCTCTTTTATGTTTAGTAATATTTTTCTAAGGCCTTAAATAGCTTATAATTTCTTCCTGATATATATTAAATAAATGATTGGAATTATAATACAATTGCATCTCATATATATTTTGTGTGGCCTGTGCTTGTGATTTTGTGAACTGTTGTCTGCTTTTTTTTGCCTCAGTTCCACAGTACGAGTGGACAATAGAGGTCTGCTTTGTCAGTTCTTTATTTTTGCCTTGTTTGAGACAGGGTCTTACTTGTTAGGAGCTTTGTACATAAGTATGTCTGGTACTACAGATTCCAAAACATTCTCTGATCTGCAGCTTTTATATTTACAGGTTCATGTCAGTGCCCTGCCATTTCCTATGACTTTTGGTACCCTGTTAAATTTTCAATCCCAAGTCTCAGGCTTGCAATGTAAATGCATTGCCCTCTCAGTCATCTCCCATCCTATGAGTGATTACTGCTTAACATTCAAGAATGTGCCCCCACAGGTGGGACAGGGTCCTGATGTAGAGTAAAAAGCTTCAGTTGCTCACAGTGGCTCTAACACTTTATCAGTTCATTATAGTCCCACTGTGATCTTCATAGCTCTATCCATAGGTCCCTAGAAACTTATGGAATAGAGGGGGCTGTGTGAATGCTGACCTCTCATAATGAAAAATAGTAGGCAATTGGCACATGTTTTCAATGAATGAACTCTAAAAAGTATCTTACAGAGGGCAAAAGGAATAATATGCATATTGTAAAACAGGATTCTCTGCAGAGTTGAAGACAAGCATAGGCTGATTGAGATGTTGGCATCTGTGGATGTGTTGGTGATTTCCATGTGGAAGCTGAGCTGAGTTTAAGTACCCTGTAGACATGTTGTGACAAGCCATGATATCCCCCTGAAGTACATAGTACAGCCTCACAGCTAGCCACCATGAGCCTTCAATTTATTAAAATACAGAATGAGCTGACATGAATACCAATACAATTTATACATTATGACATTGAAGTTCTTTGGTTTTTGTTTTTGTTTTTTAAAGACAGGTTTCTCCATGTGGTTTTAGTGCCTGTCCTGGATCTTGCTCTGTTGACCAGGCTGGCCTCAAACTCAAAGGGATTTGCCAGGCTCTGTCTCTCGCTGTGCTGGGATTAAAAAGGTATGCCATCTCTACCTGGCCTCTTTGAAGTTCTTATTGTTGGCATACCTTGTGGCTGATCCTTTCCCCTGCATTTGACTTTCTAATCCCTTTCCTTATGATGTGTTCTCCAGTCTTTTTTTTCCTCATGAGACTTGTAGATTGGGGGGATTTAGTCTCTCAAGATATCAGTATTATAGATTCCTGGATTGTGATGGTGGGGACTTCTTAGCCTTTGCATCTTTAGAGATTGTAGCCTTTGTGGGATTAGAGAATTTTGGAATAGAACCACAATCTTCCATATGTTTCTAAATGAGGTCATATCCTAGGTTTGGGGTTTAAGACTGTACATGTGAGTGTCAGAAAAGAGAATTCAGCTGATAACAATGAGATATCCTGATGGCATGGAGCATTCCTGCATCATAGCACCTGGGAGATATGGTCAGGATGATCATAAGTTCAGTCCTTCTCTGATACATAGTGTATTCCAGGCCACCCTTGCCCATATGAGAGCCTCTCTGATGACAACAAAATGAAAAAATCACACACACCAAGTAAAAGCAAAGCTTCAGTTTTTGATGCCCATTGTGGCATATGTGTGTAATCCAACATTCAAATGCAATGGTTCTCAACCTGTGCGTCTCAACTGCTTTGGAGGCCAAGTGAATATTACACAGGCATCCTATATCCTGCACATAAGCTGTTTATATTACAATTCATAAAATATGAAAATTACAATTATGAAGATGCTACAAAAATAATTTTATATTTGGCTGTCACCAACAACATGAGTAATTGCAATAACAAGTTAGTGTATTATGAGTAAGAGAGAGAATCTGTGTTCAAGCAGTTGAGGCAGAAGGATCCAATTCACAGTGCTAGTGGGGACACATGCCCTAATCCTGTCTAATCAAACCAACAGTAATATTTGTCAAGAAATATACAGGTGTACAATACGGCTATCTCAGAAAGACCTTTTTAGGACTGAAAAATCAAACTCATTAATCTGGTCTGCCACAAGTGCCTGTAATCATAGGAACATTTAAAGAGAAACATATGCAAAATTTCTTGAAGATTAACCACACAAGCACATCTTTGTAACATAAAGTGTATCAGGACAACCATGCTGATTCCACAAACTGGGATCAGAAGGAAGACTTCGTTCTTCATTTTGTAAGAAAATCTTAACTCTCGGAGATAAGCAGATGGAGGTGGATGGGACCGGCGGCGGCGGCCGACAAAGACATTCAGGCCTGGCGGCAGCCCACAGAAGTAAACAGGTCACGTTGCGGAGACAGGCGGACGCAGGTCGGCGACTCGCGGAGGTGGAAGGGCCCAGTGGCAGCGGCCAACAGGGACATACAGGCACAGCGGCGACCAGCAGAGACATACAGGTCCGGTGGCGGCCCGCAGAGGTGGATGGGCCTGGCAGCAGTGACGGGCAGGGGTAGGTAGGCCCGCGGTGGCAGCCTGCAGAGACATACAGGCCTGTTGGCCACCCGCAGAGCAGACAGACCCAGTGGCAGCTGACAGGGACATATAGCCCTAGCGGCAGAGACAAGTGGACGCAAGTGGGCCTGTGGCGGCGGGCCACAGGAGTGGACAGGCCCGGGGACGGAGAGGGGCGGATGCAGCTTGGAACGGGGACGCCCCTAGCCCCAACACCTGGGGAAGAGGCTATCTCCGTGGGTCGGAACCAGGGCGAGTCTGGACACTCCATCTAGGGACAACCCAGGGCCCAACTGCTGATCCTGTGAAACCCAACAACTTGGAGGTGTTGGTGAGACTACCCTGCTCAGCTGAAACCCATCTGGGAGAGGATTCAGATGCCTACAGTTTGAAGTCTGAAGAAACAAGATCAGCTGAGGAGTTGACAAATGAACAAAACGTGACCTGGGAACACAGAAGAAGGCACTACCCAGTCAACAAACCAAACACCAGAATCATAGGTATATACTTCACCGACTGAGATCAGCTGCCCCTGAAGAAACAGCCCAATAGCACCAATTTAACCAAGAACCCCTACTAAACCAAGACTAAAAATTAGAACAAGAGAGGCACTCTCAGACACAGACACCACCTGCACCGCACAGAGGAAAAGATGAGTAGATGCCAGTGCAAAAATACAGGCAAAAACATAAAGACCTATATGGCAACATCAGAACCTAGTGATTCTACACCTGCAAGACCTAAACATACCATGACAGAAGAAACAGAAGAGATCAACCCTAAAAATGACTTTAAGAAGATGATAGAGGCCCTTAAAGAAGAAATAAAACATTCCCTCAATGAGGAAATAAAAACTTTCCTTAAAGAGGAAAAGAAAAACTACCTTAAAGAGGAAATAAAAACTTTCCTTAAAGAGGAAATGAAAAACTCTCTTAAAGAGGAAATAAAAACTTCCCTTAAAGAGGAAATGAAAAACTCCATTAAAGAGGAAATAAAAAACTCCCTTAAAGAAATGGAAGAAAAAACGAACAAAAAATGGGAAGAAATCAAATCAAGTCAAGAAAAAGCAATTAAACAGATGAAAGAAACATTCCAAGATCTGAAAAATGAATTTGAGACAATAAAGAAAACACATGCTGAGGGAATGCTGGAAATAGAAATCGTGACAAAACGAACAGGAACTACAGAAACAAGCATAACCAACCGATTGCAAGAGATGGAACAGAGAATCTCTGACACTGAAGACATGATAGAGAAAATAGATTCGTCAGTCAAAGAAAACACTAAAGACAAAAAAGTCATAACACAAAACGTCCAGGAAATATGGGACACCATGAAAAGACCAAACCTAAGAATAATAGGGATAGAAGAAGGAGAAGAATACCAACTCAAAGGTACAGAAAATATATTCAACAAAATCATAGAAGAAAACTTTCCTAACCTTAAGAAAGAAATACATATGAAGATACAGGAAGCTTACAGAACACTAAATAGGCTGGATCCAAAAAAAAGTCCCCTCATTTGAATATCTTCTGAGTGCTGGGATTACAGTCATGTGCCACCACTGCCTGGCCTGGAAGAGAGAATTTTATGTACTGAAGACACTATAGAAGAAATAGATACTTCATATTTTGTGAAAGAAAATGTTAAATCTCACATATTCCTGACAGAAAACATCCAGGAAACCAGAGAATGTATAGAAACAACAAGCTTGTTCGTTTTTCTGTTTAGTGCTGAATTGAGAGACTTTCTGTTTCTGTATCTCTGGACTACTGGAACTCATTCTGTAGACCTGGGTGGCCTCAACTCAGAAATCCACCTGCCGGTGTTTACTTAGTGCTGGGATTAAAGGTGTGTGCCAGGATTAAAGGCCACTGACTTCCTCCAAGCATTGTAATGGTTAGGATGAGTTGTATCCTCTGCAGTTTTCATGAAGAAACTAAATACTGACACACAGTGGCATATTTATTATTCTCATGAAAACAAATATTTTCGTAGGAATGCTACTTTTTTTTTTTGGTTTTTCGAGACAGGGTTTCTCTGTGTAGCTTTGCGCCTTTCCTGGAACTCACTTGGTAGCCCAGGCTGGCCTTGAACTCACAGAGATCCGCTGCCCGGCCTAGGAATGCTTCTTTTAACATTGTTTTAATTTATTAAAATCCAGATAATCATCAACAGGAATGAATATTAATGCTGAAAAAATGATTTTTTTTTACTGAAGATTCAATCATTGTTGCACCTTTTGGCTAATCCATGTACAGAATTTGGAATTTTTCCCTAGCATATGACATTTTTTTTATTCTCCCAGGAGAACTACAGCTTGAGGATTAACATTCAAAACTTATAGTGTTATGAATTTAGAAGACTATAAATTTTAGTCACTGAGCATCTAGCTTGTCTTGGAAGATGGCAATTTCAATTTTGCCTTTTGAGTGCATGTTAAGCACATTTTGCTAGAAGACTAAAATCATAGGTAATAAGACCCCAACTTGTGAATTTCAGGTGACACAATTGAACCTAACAATTAGCATGCTTGGAGAAAGCCATTGATAATGGCACACAGGTTTAATTCCAGCACTTAGGAGACTGAGGCAAGTGTATGTGAATTTGAGGTCAATGAGTTCTACATATTAGTTTCTGTGTAACCAGAGACACATAGGGAGACAATATTTCAAAAAGCAGAACAGCAGCAGCAGCAACAACAACAACAAAAATAAAAACAGACAAATAAACTACAAAAAAGGATCCTTCAAGCAGTGAAGCAACTCTGGAACCCTAGACCCGAGTAGTTTGAAGCCATAGGATTGTAGTTCGAGGTCTTTCTCAACCAACTAATGAACTTGTAAGCAGACTAGCCTACAAGGCACTCATTTGCAAAAACAAGCCATACCTGTTGTATGATATTTTGTTTGTGTTCTGACAAATAAAGCTTGTCTGGGCATCAGAGCACAGAACTAGCCAAAAGTAAACAATAAAGGCCAGACAGTAGTGGCACACACCATTAATCCCTGCACTTTGGGAGATGAAGCAGCAAGATCAGGAGTTCAATGCCACCCTGTGTTACTGCAGATTGATTCATTCCAAAAGAGAGAAAGAACCAGGTGGTGGAGGCAGTAGCCTTTAATCTCAGCAATAGGGAGGTGGAGACAGGCTTATAAAGCAGATGGAGATAGGATCTAAGTGCCAGTTTACTCTGAGGATTCGAAGAGACAGGATATCCTCCACTCAGTCTAAGGATTCACTGACACAGGATCTCCTCACACTCAGTCTGAGAATCCACAGAGGTAAGGAGTGGCTGGCTGCTCTGCTTCTCTGATCTTTCAGGTTTTACCCTCAATATCTGCCTCTGGGTTTTTATTGTTAAGATGATTTAGGATTGCTCTTCAACACCAAAAAAAAAAAAAAAATTAAAAGAAGAAACAAAAAGGGATGGAAAGAAGGACAACAAAAACCTTCTCATTTTGGATATACATTTTAATTCTTCCCTGGACTATACTCCTCACAACTTATCAAGTATCATATATTTCAAAAGTGATACACCTTTGCTTTACCCATAGTGATGAACCCAAAAAAGCCTGTCTTTTCAAGGCTGTGCTTCAGACACCTCTTGGGCACTTCTCTATCTCTCTCTGCCTGTCTCAGTCTGTCTCTGTGTCTGTCTGTTTCTGTCTGTCTCTGTCTGTCTCTATCTCTGTCTGTGTTTGTCTGTCTCTATGTCTCTCTGTATGTCTCTGTCTATGTCTCTGTCTCTCTATGTCTCTGTCTATGTCTCTGTCTCTCTCTGTCTCCCTCTTTCTCATTTCACTGCCAAGGGTTTTACTTTGTTCACTGCAGCATTTGGGATCCCAAACTTTCTGGATTTCAGAAAATTTTAACAAGTTTAGAATGAGACATATGTCAGCAGTCATGGGACTAAATTGCCAATCTTGATATTTCCTTTCAGTGTGGTATTGTCCCCTTTCACTACAGTGACTGACTATGCTTGCTTAGGATGTGTTCTCCTTCCATGAAAGCCTCAAGCATTGCATAGTGGTGCAGAGTTGGGGCTGAGGTAGGATTCCATCTCTGATTCAACCAGAGGGAAAACTGGGTTTCCCCTGTTTTGTTTGCTCACTTGATTTTGCTTTTCTAATTAGGCACCATTTCTTCTAATAGGCTTGGGTTACCATGGTCTTTCTAGGTTACCAGTCTGTGCTGTGACTGGAGACCTTCCTGCTCTTCTGTGAGAGTAATATGAAGAAAGTACTGGCTGCCACACCCAGGCACAGGAGGTCTAATGTAATCTCATTCTCAATTCAATTAACTTCATAGATTGATTTATTCAAGCCAGGCACTATAAAAGGAAGTCAACTTGAAAAGAACTTCAGATTAAGCAGAGGAGAGGACTATAAACACATTCTACCTCCTGCTGCTTCCTGGAATAATCCTTGAGATTTATCCAAGAAAGAGTTAAGTTTGGAGAATAGAAATATTACACTTCTTCATTACCTTGAGTATGTAAGTATGTATATGTGTGTGTACGCATAATTAATTGTAGGTTGTGGGATATTCTGCATCACAATTATGGGAATATTTTAAAGGGATAATGTGGTTTTTCTGAAAACCTTTCTTTCTTTTTTCTTTCATTTTCTTTGTTTTTTTTTTGAAACAGGTGTTTTTCATGAAACATACTGGCTATCCTGGAAATTACTATGTAGACCAGGTTAGCCTTGAACTCATAGAGATCTGCCTGCTTTTCAGATATCTGCCTACCTCACAGAGATCTGTCTGCCTCAGGCACCTAAGTGATGGAATTAAAGGCACATGTCAGCACTCCCTGGCTAGGACACCCTTTCTGATCAAGAGTGTTGCATTTAAAATTCTGAGGGCTACTCAAGAATAGACATGTGCTTCTTTTTATGAACATGCTTTGTTACCCTGGGAATTGAGGTTTATTGTTTATTGACTTTTGTCATTTTGTAATAAAGTGTTGCTCTGGGGCATTTAGAATGGGAGACAAGGGTAAAACTGAAAATTTTAGGTTCAGCAACAACAACTCTACATTTTACAAGGAGAACAGATATCCCTGTGCTACTGCATACCTTGCTGTTTCCTTATTGCAGTCTTGCCATCCTCAACAAAGGATTTTTCTCCCTGCTGAGTCAAGTACTGTTACACTCACATCTTCTCTTTGTTGTGGTCTCTAGAAGAATTTGTGTGGGCATACAATGAAGTATATACTCTTAAGAAATAATGAAAACATCTGTGTCAAGACAGTTAATCATTACCTAATTTTGTGTCTTTTCTCTTTTTCACTTATATAATTTACACATCCACAAATTGCTTAAACAGTTCTTCAAGTCACAAGACAGATACTTGACTGACAAAGTTGAATTTTTGAGGACTCTCAACAGAATGGCTTCACACCTTGGAGACTCCTTTAAGCCCCAGTTACCAGAAAATGACCCTTTATTAGACTCCATGGAGTCTATTCCAACTCAGGTTTCTGCTGTGCAGGGGATAGAAGGTATCTCTAACTTGCCAATTGCTCAGCTCAACTTTCCCCAAAATGACAGTGTCTCCTATGCAAAGCAGGAGCTGCAAGCACACTGGAGGATGTTTAACTCCTGGTTGCAGCCAGAAAAGCATAGCAAGGAGCAGATGATTTCTCAACTTGTCTTGAAGGAGTTTCTCATTACTGGTAAATTCAAGGACAAGTTTGCCTTTAAAGAGAAATGGGAATCAAGTGACAGAAACATGGGGAGATTCATGGAGGGTCTGACTGATGAGTGCTTGAAGCCTCCTGTCATGGTGAGTACCTTGGTTGAGAGATGGTTAAGTCAACAATCAAGACAGTCATTTTGATTTGACGAAAAGTAGAAAAATGTTTTAGTTTTTTTAATTGGTAAGACTGTATCACTGCCCACCCAACATGTTTCCAAAAGGGACTATCTACTGTTCTATATTACTATGAATAAAACAGAAAGGAGCTTATAACTAAATTATGATCAAAGTGCATTGTATGTATATATGATATTCAAAGAATTAATAAAATTTGCTCCAATAACCATAATCTGTTCTGAAGTTTGTACCGGCCAACATATGCATGTGTGCACTGTATTCCACTTATGAGGAATTTCAGAGCAAAAACTCTAAATGAGAGCTTATACATTTAACTATCCATATAAATTATTTTATAAACATGGAAATGAATAAAGTATAGTTTGTAAAAAAAAAGGAATATCAACAACATTTATCTATCTAGGTAGATTAATCTGTCTTTTCGAAAATATTATTTAAAGAACGGGAGAGAAAGGTTATCTACTGCATCTACTGTTTTCAAGCCTATTAATTCTGTTACTCTTCAGAGTTAAAAAATTTCCAAGGATGTCTGGGCATTGGGAAAAGCTCTCAGCCTGTCCCACATTCATCAAGGTCATGCAACCAACTTCATAGTCTTCGCATTGGCCCTTTGTGTCTTCTGCATTCCTTGTAGAACTGGAGGCTCACTGTGATGTTTTCTTCCTAATTAAACCTAATTGCTTCATTGAATTTGCTCTGGTGATGTGGACACCTTTTCACTGACATGTAATTGGTTGAAAGTCATTTAGAAGTTTTCCCTGCCCCCTATGCAGATGGTGTTATGGATCTAGAGTTGAGCTGGAAATCACTCCTGTAGTAGAAAAGGAGACCTGGGAATATTAAACCTATAAACTCAGGGCCCAGAATCTCATCTCAACACAGGACAGACTCAGGCTTTCAGTCTGGCTCTTGCTATTCTGTCATCACACAGCATGCAGATGACAATTATTTTCATGTCAAGACATGGATAATCATAAACCTGAGGCTTACATGGCTAGGGGACTTTATATTGCTGTGACTAGAATTATTTAACAAGAATTGGAGGTTGTTTACTACTGGGTACAGAAGAGTCCGTTGTCCACCCGTTCCTGTAAAAATCTAATGTCTTCTACAAGACCCCAAAGATTATCCCCCATTAAGTAGGAATTGTTTTCCTTATTTATTCATTCTTTCCTTTATTAATTTATTCATTGCTTCCTTTCTTCTTGCAGTTTCATTCCACCCTTTATGAAAATTTGTTAAATTTCTACCCCTAACCAAGAAGCTATTTACAATTGAAACCTTCTAGGAGAAAAAAATCAACTTTCTTCAATGGAGTGACACTGTGTATTAACCACACTCAAGGGCAGGCTTCATATCAGGAAGAGATGGCCAACACAGATTGGACACTATATTATTTCAGTATTTTTTCCCATTTGCTTTTGTTGTTTATAAGAATCAGAAAGAAAATAAAGTATAGTGGTTATGGAATGGGAGAGGATTAGAAAGGAGTTGAGGAATGTGGCAGATTATATGAGAAGCCTTCTGGAAAGTTGCAAATCAATCTACCTTAAGATCCAGGTATGCCACTCTTGGTCATATAAACACAGGATTATTCATCCGACAACAAGAATACTTGCTCAACCATATTAATTGTGGCTTTATTCATAATAGCTAGAAACTGGGAACAAACCTAGTTCTCCTTCAACAGAAGAGTGGGTACAGGAAATGTGGTACATTTACACAATGGTATATTACACTGCTCTTAACAAAATGACATCAAGACATTAAAAAGAAAATGGATGGAACTAGAAAAAATATCATGAATGAAGAAACCCAGACCTAAAATAATAAATATAATATGTAATCCCTTAAAAGTAGATATTAGCCAGTAAGTAAACAGCAATCAAGCTACAATTCATACACATAGAGATGTTAGGAAAAGAGGAGTAGTCTCAGAGTGACACATGTATCTCCCTGGGAGGGAGAAATGAAATAGGTTTTACATGCAGACTGGGTAGGTGGGAACAAGAATGGGGTAATCAGGTGGGGAGGGAAATGGGGTGCAGGGAGAGAGTGCAGGGAGAGACTTGGAATTGTGGGCATTTGGAGGTGGTATGGAAAACTAGTACAGTGGAAACATACTGGAATTTATATAGTCAATCCTTTGAGGACTCCTACTAAGGAGGGATTCACAGGATCAACTGGGCATCTCTTGTCATCAAGCAGGGCTCCCAGAGGCAGGACAAGGTTATATTTAATTGAGTTGTTGGCCAAGGGGGTCCCATAGAAATCCCCAAACAACCCAGGCTCTTGCTGACACAAAGGGCTGCTCTCTGCAAACTGATTGTTCGGCTGAGGACAACAGCCACACAAATCATTGAACGTGGAAAAGGAGAGCTGGTGCCTACATGGAGCCTTTACCCCTACAGTCTAGACTCTTTGGTGCAGGAAGGTACTCTGCAGGACACAAAAAGAGAAATATGGACACCAGCTGAGCAACAAAACCCTTGACCTATAATCTGTCTTGCCTGCAAAATACACTAGGGCAGTTGTGGCACAAACTTGTGGAGTAGCCAACCAATAAACTGATTAGATATACAGCACACTCCAAGAGAAGAAGCCCATATCCAACACTGCTTGAATAAGCAAGAACCAGAGACTAAGTGGCCAGAGACCGAGGGTAAAATCAAACACCAGTAGTTAGGAAAAAACGGATTCAATACACATGACTCCTAATGATACTCTGCTATTCTCATAGAGATTTCAACACTCAAAATTTTCAGTGTTGTGGTTTTAGATTTCAGCGTTTTTAATCACTGAACTTCATGCCTTCTTTGGGATAATGACATTTAGGGTTCTGTATTTTGTGCTGAGGCCAAGGGGTTTTTGAAATCAAACCACAGTCTTTGTGGTTCAAACTACAAGACATTAATTTCAAGGTATACAGTTCAAACTAACCAATAGAGTGCTTGTAGAAAACCAGTCAGGTGGCTGTGGTAGTTTGAATGTAATTGGCTCCCATAATCTCATGAGAAGTGGCACTATTAAGAGGTGTGGATTTTTTAGAGTGGATATGGCCTTGTTGGGGGAAGTGTGTCATTGTGGGCTAGGCAGCCTTTGAGGTTTCCTGTACACGAATCTTAAAAGGTCTTATTAATAAAAAACCCAGAGCCAGATATTGGGGTAAATTCTGAAAGATCAGAGAGGCAGAGAGCAAGCCACTAGTTCTTACCTCTACGAAATCCTCCACTGAAAGAAAGCAAGTTCCTATTTCCTCACACCTTATATGCCTTTCTGTGTTCTGCCATATTACTTCCTGTTATTAAAGGTGTGTGTTCTTCCCAAGCAAAGACATGAGATCTTAAGTCCTGGGATTAAAGGTGTGTGCCATCATTGCCTGGCTCTGTTTGCAGTGTGGCCTTGAACTCACAGAGGTCCAAATGGATCTCTACCTCCCAAATGATAGGATTAAGGGTGTGTGCCACCACTATCTGGCTCTATGTCTAATCTAGTGCCTGGCTCTGTCCTCTGATCCCCAGATAAGTTTATTAGGGTACAATATATCACCACAGTTTCCCATGCTGAATATACCACCCAGTGTCAGTTGACTTCCTGTTGCCTGGAAGATGTAGCACTCTCAGCCCCAACACCATGTCTACATGCATGCCACAATGCTCCCCGCCATGATGATAATGGACAGAACTTCTAAAGCCGCAAGTGAACCTCCCCAGTTAGATATTTTCTTTATAAAAGTCATGGTGTCTCTTCACAACAATCAAAACACTAAGACAGAAGTTGGTACCAGGGACTGGGGTATTGCTGTCATAGGCCTGAACATGTGTTTATTTTGAGTAATATGGACTTTGGTCTAGTATTTCCCCACTATGCCCACTTTCCTATGTTCTAGGATGGTAATGTATATCCTGTGCCATTATATGTTTGAAGTATGTGATTTTTTTTATTATGGTTTTATAGGGGATTAAATTTAAGAGATTTATGAATCTCAAGAGACTGAACTTTGGGCTTTTAACATTGTTCAGCGTGTGAAAGATGCTTGGGACTTTTGAAGATGGACTAAATGCATTTTACATTATGATATTGTTATGAGCTTATGGAGGCCAAGGAGTGCAATGTAGTAGTTTGAATATGATTGCCCACATAATCTCATAGGGATTGGTACTATTAGGAGGTATGGCTTGGTTGGAGTGAGTATGGCCTTGTTGGAGGAAATGTGTCATTCTAGGGGAAAGCTTTGAGGTTTCCTATGCTTAGGATACCACCATTGTGTCAGTCAACTTCCTATTGCCTGCACGACATAGCACTCTCAGATCCAGTAACACACTGGTCAGATTGCTTCCATGTTCTCTGTAATAATGAACTTCTGAAAGGGTAAGCTAGCTATACCAATTAAATATTTTCTCTGTAAGAGTTGCTGAGGTCATGGTGTCTCATCATAGCAACAAAAAGTCTAACTAGGACAGTGGCACAGAATTTTAATTTCAGCACTTGGGGTACAGAGGCAGGTGAATCTCTGTAAGTATGAAGCCTGTCTGATCTACATAGCAGGCTCCAGGACAGCCAAGGATATATATAGAGAGACACTGCATCAAAAAGACAAAAATAAAACAAAATAGACCAACACAAACGAGGTTGCTTGAAGTAGGAGAACAGCGCTGGAAGCCCAGAATTCTGCTGGGGAGGTAGAAGCCATAGAATTAGAGACCAAGGTCATGCTCAATTAGTGAGTTTGTATGCAGACTGGCTTATAAGACACCTTTATGCAAAAACAAGAAAACACTAAAAAAAATAGAAAAGGAAAAAAAGATGAAGGAATATAAAACCACTCATTTTTGGTCACACAATTTTAAGTTCTCCCCAGAGTAGAGTCCTTAAATCATATCTATCAAACATCGTCTTTTCCCAAAATGAAATACAGTCACCTCTCTGTGCCTACACTGCTGAACCTGGTCCAGCCTGTCTTTTCTATGTAGGGCTGCAGACACCTCCTGGGAACTGCCTTCTGTCTAATTCCACTGTCAGAGCTTTTCCCCTGTTCATTGCAGCATTTGGAATCCAAACTATTGAAATCAAGAACTCCTGACAGGTTTGGAATGAACACTCTATGAGAGCACAGGATCAGAATTCTTGGAGATGGAAGTCAGTCTTGATGCTCCCTCAGTGTGGTACTGTCCCCTTTCATTATGATGAGGTGCAATGCTTGCTTAGGATGTGATCTCCTTCCAGAGAAGCCTCAAGCATTGCATGTGAGACACAGAGCTGGGCCTGAGTTAGGATTCCATGTGTGACTGAACCATCTGGAAAGGTTAATTTCTGCTGTTTTTTCCTTGCTTGTTTTTGCTGCTGTTATTCATGCATCTGTCAGGTAACAATGAAACAAACTATAATGGTTAATTTATAGGTTTTTTAACTTTAATCACATTTCTCTTCTCTTTTTAATTCATAGCTTTTATACATTCACAAATTGTTGAAACAGATCCTTAAGTCACAAGGCAGATACGGAATTGTCATGGTTGACTTTTTCTGAGGATCCTCACTAGAATGGCTTCACTGTTCAGAAAATCTTTTAAGCCAGTCACTAGCACATGACCTTGAATTAGACAATGCAGAGTTCATTCCAAGCCAGTCTAGAGATGAAATCTGTAACTCCTCAGGCACACAGCTCAACTTTCCCCAAATAATTGTGCAAAGCAGGGGCTGCAAAGATCCTGGGAGATGTTTCCCTCATGGTTGCAGCCAGAAAAGCAGAGCAAGCAGCAGGTGATTTCTCAACTGGTCTTGGAGTTTTTTTCTCAAAACTGGAAACTGTAGCAGGAATCTTAAAGCGTCTTTATTAATAAAATCAAACCTGAGCCAGGTATTAGGGTGAACAGGTAGATCAGAGAACCAGAACAAGCCACAGCTACCTCACCTCACCAGATCTTCAGCTGGTCTTGTTTCCTCAGACTGGAGGCCTCTGAGTCCTTATCCAGAATGGGTCTCAGCTGAACTGCTGTTCAAAAGCCTGAATGCTTAACCAGGCCAACTGCTTCTAGTTACTGATCCTCAAGCCTTATATATCTTTCTGCCTTCTACCACCACTCCCTGGGATTAAAGACTCGCTTTCTGAGATTAAAGGCATGAATCACCATGCTTGGCTGTATCCTTGAACACATGGATTTCTGCCTAGCGCTGCCTCCCAAGTGCTGGGATTAAAGGCATGTGCTACCACTGCCTCTCTCTATGTTTAATATTGTGGCTGTTCTGTCTCTGACCCCAGATAAGTTTATTAGGGTGCACAATATTTTGGGGAACACAATACCACCACAGTAAACTATAAGGACAAATTTGCCTTAAAGAGAAGTGGGAATCAAGTGGCAGGAACCCTGGGAGTTTCACAGAGGGCCTCTTTGATGAGTATTAGAGCCTCCTGTCAAGAGGAGTTCCTGGGGTGAAAGATGGCTAACTCAGGAAGACAGTCATTTTGAGAAGAAGTACTGAGAAGGTGTTGTAGTTTTTATTATTCATGAGAATGTACTGCCCCCAACAAAACCCTTACCAGGGAAAATATCCAGTGCCCTAAATTAGCATGAATAATGCAAAATGAACCCTTTGCTAGTTTGATGGACACACTTAAATGCAATTTATTTACATGGTGACAGAGAGACTGCGGAATTAATATTGGGGAACTTAAGGCTTTAGAGGAGATACCCCAGTCTTAGAGATGGCTCAGTCAGGGAGGTGCTTACAATGTAATCATGAGGTCTGAGTTGGAACCTCAGCACACACTTAAAAATATGGCTTGAGACAGTAGCATTTGATCTCAATACATGATATGCAGAAACTAAGGATCAAAGAAGTTACATGTCTTTCCAAATTTGGTAGTACATGTCATTAAGGCACTCTGTCTACAAAGCTGAGTTAGCAGAATGACAGAGTAAAATTTCTGATGTTGAAATCTGGCTTTCCCATGCATACACAGCAATGACACACACACAAGAAATGCCTTCAGGATTCCTGATGCATCAGTTCAAAATTTTGAATCTGGGGAGGCTTAATATAGAGGTAATTATATTGGATCCTTTTTCAGAGTCTAGATTTTCATAATTCTCAGTCAGTGACATAAATGACCAATATAGTGAAAATTTTCAAACACCCCATATTCACAATTCCAGACATTAATGTACAAATCACTTCTTAGGGTTTTAGGATATTTGTTAAAATGTTTGTTTGGTCATATTTTTGTTATTAAAAACTTGGTTTCATTGTGTAGCCCTGGATGGCCCAGGGACTCAGGGAAATTATACATTCTCTGCATTTCAAGTGCTGGAATTACCGATGCCAACCTCCATACACCACTATTTATGTGAGTTTCTTCCTCTTATACACTAGTTCTCATTTCACAGTTTAATTCCACATTTACACTCTTTTGAGCTTTGTTTTAAATTGCGAATTTCATGACTGAAAACAGTTCCAAGTACATTGCTGCCATACTGTCCTGTCATGTGCCTAAGAGCACAGGCAGTGTGCATCTGTGGAGATAATGTATGTGACGGAGGATCAGATGAAGTTAGGCCCATGTGGTAAACAGAGGCTGGCCCCTTAAAGAAAGGCTCCCTCCTTCAATGACTTGATTAGTTGAATACAGCATTGTGGCCAGAGCTCATAAGAAACTGACTTTGGTTTTGTTGTACCCAGAATCCCCCAAAGACCACCAAGAGACCAAATCTGATGCAAAAGCAGAGTCTGCTTACAGGAGTTAACTCCGGTACTCTCTGTCCATCGGAGACAGCAGCAGAGCAGGAGAGACCCTGAGTAGCAATGAGGCAGGGTTTTTAAAGCAAAAGGGGCTTGGAGGTCTACAGACTACATAGGAACAGACTCAGGATGGTTTATGTGAGGGGCAATCATGTTAGGAAGTTTTAATTGGATAGGGTTAATTGGGGGTTACAGTTACCATTGTTGGGCAAACTTGTGCTGTCCTGTGCTATCATGGAGGCTTGCTGGCCTTTCATGTACTGACTGACTCAGTGGCCCAGGCTCTGTCCTTGACTCATGCACATAGCTCTAAGTTGGTGAGGGTTCCCAGTCATTAAACAATTGGCTTCACCTTGAGCAGTCAGAGTAAGTGCAGAAAAGGAGCTACAGCAAGGACTACGTCTTTTGTTGATGGCCCTCCCAGAAACTGCTTGCTCAGGTCTCAGGAAACTGACATTGAAGCCTGATCTCTGAGAGAAGACTGAGCAGGCTGTTATGGTGTCTGCTTGGTCCCATCAGTTGTTTTCTTAGGAATGGTGACTCAACACTTGCAAACACAGTGTGAATAGTGACTTAGGAGAGAGAACCTGGGAATGCCAGGATGACATCTTTAGACATGAGGCATAGACAGATGAACCAACCCACACTCTGGAGATCCTGTGCAAGCAGGTTGAGGGCAGTTTTTCTGTCTTCCATAGATTTATTGACAATGGTCATCTGATCTCCTCTAGAGGTCCGTTTCTACATTCAGGGACAGGAAGCTTGTAATTGTTTTTTTTCCTTTACTCTTTGGGGGCTAAGCACCAAGCTCCCAAATAAATACATGGAGCCTTATTCTTACTTAAGAATGCTTGTCCTGAGTGTGGCTTGTATCGAGAAGGTTTTCTAACTTAAATTATCCCATTTCTCTTGAACTATGTTTTGCTTCTGGGCTTTTTACTTTTCTTTATTCTATATATTTTCCTTTTCCTCTTACTCCCTGGCTCACTGTGTGGCTGTGTGTCTGATCCCTGGAATCCTCTGCTCCATTTCCTTTTCTTGCTCCTCACACTTTTCTTCTATCCAGCCTAGATTTCCCCTCCTATTTATTCTCTCTGCCTGGCAATTATGCTTACCCCTCTCTCCTGCTTAGCTTCCTTCTGTTCAGCTCCTCATTAGACTAATAGAGTGTTTTAGACAGGCAAAGCAAAACAGCTTTACAGAGTTAAACAAATGCAACATAAATGAGTGCTGTAGCATGAATTTAAATGGTCTTATTTAATAAAACAAACCCAGAGCCAAGTATTGGGGTGAAAACTAGAAGATCAGAGAGACAGAACAAGCCACATCCACCTCACCTCGCCAGTTCCTCAACTGGTCCTGTTTCCTCAGACTGGAAGCCTTTTTGTCCTCATATCTGAATGGCTCTCAGCTGAACTGTGTTGGTCAAAACCTAAAAGCATAACCAACCAAATGATTCTAGTTACTGGTCTTCATGCCTTTTATGCCTTTCTCCTATCTGCCATCACTCCCTGGGATTAAAGGCTCACTTCTTGGGATTAAAGGCTTGTGTCACCAAGCCTGGCTGTATTCTTGAACAGATGGATTTCTGCATCTGGAATCCTAGGATAAAAGGCTTGTGCTACCACAGCCTATCCTAAGTATCTAGTGGCTTTTCTGTTCTCTGATCCCATATAAATTTATTAGGATAAACAATATTTTGGAGAATACAATACCACCACAGTGTACAACACATCTTTGCATCATTAAACAAATATTTCACAGAATAAAGGAATGTAACACATCTTCCTCTAATATTCCACAAGAGAAGCCTCTTTTCTCAGAACATGTCCTCAAACTAGTCAAGAGGCCTTTGAAACAGCAGAAATCAGCAACAACTCCAGCACAAGAGAATGCAAGGACAATCGTGCAGATCCCACAAGATACATTCTGGACAATGATCAGTATGGAACCTGGACGGCAGAGGGGTATCTTGTGGGGTTCCATTCCCAAACACAGTTTCATAGGCTCTCTTATTTCCACAGGGAATGAAAAGAGAGACTATGACCACAACTCTCTCTGCAATGCTGAAGGAAATGGCTGTGTTAGTAGTCTCATACATGAGATGGATTCCCTTCCTGTTATCCAGAGAGGGCAGTATCCTATGCATGAAAATGTGGGTGTTTCTTCTAGAATCCCTCAGGAAGTCAGAAGAGCAAGTCAAAATACATCCAGCTGTAAGAAGAGTCCTTCTTGGACCCTGTTTACCAAAATCATGAGATAATATCCACATATGCAGGTCAAAGGTCAAGAACCCCGCAAAACCTCAAAACTACAAATTCCAGGAATGTCCCCAAATCTTCATATATCCCTGTAATCTTTAAGCCCACCACAGAAGACACAGCAATGAGAGGCTATTTGTCACTCCCATTTGTCAGAAAGGCTTCTATCCAGTCTCAGGCTTCCTAGTCATGAGGTCTGATATAGACCAGAGAAGCCACAAGACCAACCTGAAGGTTCATAAGGGAATTCACACAGGAGACAAACCCTACACTGATCCCTGTATAACTGTAGTTTCCACCAGTCATCCACATCCACCCTCAAATGAGGAATTGCCACAAATCAGACTGAACCATGTACTTCCTCACCAGAGGTCAGCAGGGTACCAGTTCAGTGTCTCATCTGCACATGAAGAAGCATGTAGTTTCCAAACAGCAAACAGATGTGACATGTTAACTTCTGGATTGTTCCCTCTATGTGTTGTCATATTCCAGTGCCATGTGTGGGTAAAGATGACGAGTCATTTTTGTGTTCGCTAATATTTTTAAATGTCTTAAAGTATTTTATAATTGTTGCAGAGATGTATTAAATACATGGATGGAACTGTAATAAAATTGCCTCTCATGTACATTTTGTGTGGTGTGTGTTTGTGATTTTGTGAGATTTTATCTGTTTTTTTCTGCAGTCTTGCAGAATGAGTGACCAATGGAGGACTTAGTTGTCAGTTTCTTATTTTTGAGACAGGGTCCTTCTTATTTGGAGCTTTGTACACCAGCATATCTGGTACTGCAGATTCCAAATATTCTCTGTTTTCCAGCTCTCATCATTACAGGGGTTCATGTCAGTGCCCTGCCATTCTATCTGATTTTTTTTCTACCCTGTTATGGCCACAAATCCAAGTCTTAGGTTTGCATCGTAAATGCATCACTCTTTCAGCCATCTCCAATCCTGTGAGTGCTTACAGCTCAAGAATATACCCCATCTCTGTGGACAGGGTTCCAAAGTAGTATAAAAATATTCATTCGATTGCAGTGGTTCAGAGCAGCCTACCATACTTATGCCATTAACACTATACTCTTCATGGGTATAGTCACAACACCTAGAAATTAGGGAGTAGAGATGATTATATGGAAGCTGGCCAGAGAGGATGATAAATAGATTACAAAATGCAGAGGTTGTCCATGAATAAACACCAAAAACTGCAATCAAATAAGGAAAAGTGAATAATAGCTATATTGAAAAACTGGAACTCTGTGCATAGTTGAACCAGCATGCATAGGGTCACTGAGATGTTGGCAACTTTATGTGCTTAATTTCATTGAGGAAGCTGAGCTGAGTTCCAGTGTCATGTAGAAATGCTGAGGATGAATTATGACTTTCCCCTGATATCCCTGGTTCAGCCTTAGAGTAGGAAAACAGGAGGCTTTAATTGTTAAAATCCAGAATTTATTCAGCTGACATAAATTCCAACAGAATTTATACATTTTCACATTGAAGTTCTTTACTGTTGGTGTACTTATGGCTGATTTCTCCCCAGCATTTGCCTTCAAACCCTCTGTTTACGGTGGTGTGTTCTCTAGTCTTTCTTTTCTTGTGAGACTTTGTAAGTTGGATGATTTAGGCTGCAAGATTTCAACAGTAAAGTTTCATAGATTGTGGTTGGGCGAATATTTCAGTCTTTATAATCTTTCAAGATTCTAGCCTTCTGGTGATTACAGAACTTTGGATTAGGATCATAATGTACCTTATGTATCCATATAAAGTCATAGCCTAAAGACGATGGTTAAGTCCTGTACACCTGAACACCAGAGGACAGAACTCAGCTGATAGCAATGAGATATCCTGATGGCATGAAGCACTCCTGCCATCTCAGCACCTGGGAAGTGTGATCGGGGCATCAGATGTTCAACCATTCTCTGCTACAAAGTGTGTTCAAGGCAACCCTGGCCTACCTTAGGGCATTTCTAGAGAACAACAAAATGTGGTTGGTTATTAAAGTAAAGGACATGTATTCTCAAGGGCTTGGGAAAGTGAGGGTGGATTTAGAGAACTTCAGAGGACAAGTAAATGGTGAACATATTAAAAGTGCATTGTATTCATATATGGTACTCTCAAAGATTTCATAAAAATGCATTATTAAAAACTACAACAATAATCACTATTCTCCCTTAGTATGTGCAGAGAAAGGTACAGACAAACAATTTAAAGGAGCTTCAGAGTAAAATAACACTAAATAAAGAGCCATGCATTGCCTATCCATTTAAATTACTTCATGCGTGAAATAGAGTACAGCATAGTTCAAAAGTGATGAATGACATTTGCATAGTGAAATTAATCTGACTTTCAGCAAAAGTCTCTTGAAGAGAGGGACATAAAGATTATCCACTGTATCTCCTTCTTTTACACCTATTCGTTCAGTTGTTCTTCAGAATTTAAAATGATCTGTTAAGGATGTCTGAACATCAGAAAAGGCTCTCAACTTGTCTATTGAAAAGACCTGTTTGGGAGGCATCTAGGCAGTGGGACTGGGTCCTGTGCTCATTGGATGAGTTGGCTGTTTGAAACCTGTGGCTTATGCAGGGACGCTTGACTCAGTCTGGGAGGAGGGGACTGGACCTGCCTGGACTGAGTCTACTAGGTGGATCTCAGTCCTTGTGGAGGCTTTACCCTAGAGAGGTGGGAATGGGGGTGAGCTGGGGTGAAGGGGAGGGTTCAGGAGGGGAGAATAAGGGAATCCGTGCTTGATAAGTACA